>NC_053501.1:114744522-114794874 GCF_905171775.1 Rana temporaria
TGATGATGATAATAATAATAATAATAATATTGATGAGAATGATAATAATAATGATGATAATAATAATAATAATAATAATATCATCATTATTATTATTATTATTATTAAGATTATTGTTATTATTATTATTATCATTCTCATCATCATTATTATTATTATTATTATTATTATTATTATTATCATTATTATCATTAATATTATTATTATTATTATTATTATTATTATTATTATTATTATTATCATCATTAGTATTATTGTTATTATTATTATTATCATTCTCATCATTATTATTATCATTATTATTATTATTATTATTATTATTATTATTATTATCATCATTAGTATTATTATTATTATTATTATTATTATTATTATTATCATTAATATTATTATTATTATTATTATTATTGTTATTATTATTGTTATTATCATTATTATTATTAGTAACAATAATAATAATAATAATAATAATAATAATAATAATAATAATATAAACACATAGAGAAGAGAGTAAAGGGGACAACCCCTCAATGACAACACACACTGTGTAATTATGAGTTAAGTAACGCAATTAATTTTTAAACAAGCTTTATTACATACAATATGTATAATAAAAGAGCTCACAGGTCACAGCGTCCAAACAAATGATCCCATAAAAGATAAAACCAATGATAAAAGAACGATCAGATGTTGAGCAACTAGAAGTAGTTGATGTTCACGGTGTACTGTAATTTGACCCGACGCGTTTCGCAGGTCATATGTGCTTCATCAGCGAAACTATTTAGATATCTGAAATAAATATTATTTGACAATACATTACCACCTAATTCAGTACATGATATATACTGTATACAGACATCACCGCTAGAGTATAATAAAGGCTTACCATCTATGAATGTTGCCAAATCTGTGTGTTCACGGCAGTCCAGAGGGGCGACCCATAAATCCCAAACCAACCCGCCCCCAACTAGACCAGTAGTAATATAAATAAATAAAATAATAATACTATAACAATGATAATTATAATATAAGTATATAAACTAATAACATAAGGATGATGATAATAATAATAATAATAATAATTACATAAAACAATAATAAAGTGACCAATAACAATAATATAAATAAATAAAATAATAATACTATACCAGTGATAATTATAAGTATATAAACTAATAACATAAGGATAATAATAATAATAATAATAATAATTACATAAAACAATAATAAAATTACCAATAACAATAATATTAATAAATAAAATACGTTTTTTTTGTTGTCAAAAATCTAAATACAGTGGAACCTCGGATTGCGAGTAACGCGGTTAACGAGCGTTTCACAATACAAGCGCTGTGTATTTTTAAAAATCGTAACTCGGTTTGCGAGAGTGGTCTCACAAAACGAGCAGGATTGAAGCCAAAGCGGTGTGTGCAGTAGCGCTTTTGGCCTGAGGTGGGCGCCGGAGCTGAGCGGAGCCGAACGGTGCCGTTCGGAAATTGCTCAGAAAGACTCGGAAATACTCTGTTCCTGAGCCTTTCCGAGGTTTGCCGAGGTCAGCCAAGCTGTCCTCGTGCCTTTCCGTGTGTCTTTTCCGAGGCTCTCCGGCGCCCCCCCCCCCCCCCCCCCCCCCCACCTCTGGTCACATGCGGTATTACATGCCATTGAAGTCAATGCGTAACGATTTATCTTTGTTTCCATTGACTTCTATGGGGAATATGTAGAGAGTTCCTCCAAGGCCCTCAGACAGCCTGGCAGCGAAACGCCCCCCCCAGGACAGGCCCAATCTCCGGTAGGGTTGCCACTTTTTCTTCATGCCAAACCCGAACACTTTAGTGGCACACAGTCCTTTTTTTGTGTGTGTGTTAGTATACACTATAGGATTCTAATAGACCCGGGACACCTTTGGGGGCTCCAAAGAGAATAGTAATGCAGCGCACGTAGTGGCCCCTCACCAGAGGCGGCTCTAGGCTTTGTGAGGCCTTAGGCAAAACTTGACATGGGGCCCCACTCTCACCCATGAATGGAAAAATAATTCAAGGACAAAGTGCGTCAGCGCCGAAAGCTGAAAATTGCCCTGGGCAGGAGGGGGGGTTTAAGTGCCCGGTAAGCAAGTGGTTAATGAGCAAAATAACGCATGCCAACGCGTTTTGTCTACCAAAGTGTGACCCTGGCCTTCAAGTCCCACATATTGATAATTGATATTATCATATTATCTATCAATATTTATAAATATGATATCTGACGCGTTTTGCCATTTTATATACAAATATCTCTCGGCGGATTCCAAAGAAAAAGATTATAATTTTTTTTCGAAAACTGCAAAATCATCCTTGTGAGAGCCGCCGCCGCCATGGCGCTGCCTGCCATCCGGAATCCTGAGCACGCCGATTTTCCGCACTGAATATGAAGCGTCCTGTTCTGCCTTCGGGAAGGATGGGGGTGGGGGTGAGTGGGGGGGGGGTGATGCTGAATCCATGATGACCCAGAAAACTCCAGCATCGCATGGTTGGTCCCCCCGGGGGAATGGAGCGGCGGTAGTTAAAATTGCATTAGGTTTGGAAGTAGCATTCTGGAGGGCTGCCTTCTGCCCGCTACCGTTTATGTACACTATTACCGCCACTCATCGGATGCCGCGCTTCGCCATCCATTTTTCATGAGCGCCGACCTGTGCACGTATAGAGAAACAATTAAAGGGGAATCCCTTTATTTTCAAATATATAAAAGATTAAGTTGTATGAATAGGCGGCCTCAGCTCGCTCCATCCAGGTCACACTCCCAACGCGTTACGTCCTGCCCCGGGGCACCAGATAAAAGCAGCCTCAGTTCGCTCCATCCAAGCCACACCCCCAACGCGTTACGTCCTGCCCCGGGGCACCGGATAAAGGTAGCCTTATCTCGCTCCATTCAAACCACACCCCCAACGTGTTACGTCCTGCCCCGGGGCACCGGATAAAGGTAGCCTTATCTCGCTCCATGCAAACCACACCCCCAACGTGTTACATCCTGCCCCGGGGCACCAGATAAAGGTAGCTTTATCTCGCTCCATCCAAACCTAACCCCCAACGTGTTACGTCCTGCCCCGGGGCACCGGATAAAGGTAGCCTTATCTCGCTCCATGCAAACCACACCCCCAACGTGTTACATCCTGCCCCGGGGCACCAGATAAAGGTAGCTTTATCTCGCTCCATCCAAACCTAACCCCCAACGTGTTACGTCCTGCCCCGAGGCACCGGATAAAGGTAGCTTTATCTCGCTCCATCCAAACCACACCCCTAACATGTTATGTCATGCCCCGGGGCACCGGATAAAGGTAGCTTTATCTCGCTCCATCCAAACCACACCCCTAACATGTTATGTCATGCCCCGGGGCACCAGATAAAGGTAGCTTTATCTCGCTCCATTCAAACCACACCCCCAACGTGTTACGTCCTGCCCCGGGGCACCGGATAAAGGTAGCCTTATCTCGCTCCATTCAAACCACACCCCCAACGTGTTACGTCCTGCCCCGGGGCACCGGATAAAGGTAGCCTTATCTCGCTCCATGCAAACCACACCCCCAACGTGTTACATCCTGCCCCGGGGCACCAGATAAAGGTAGCTTTATCTCGCTCCATCCAAACCTAACCCCCAACGTGTTACGTCCTGCCCCGAGGCACCGGATAAAGGTAGCTTTATCTCGCTCCATCCAAACCACACCCCTAACATGTTATGTCATGCCCCGGGGCACCGGATAAAGGTAGCTTTATCTCGCTCCATCCAAACCACACCCCTAACATGTTATGTCATGCCCCGGGGGACCAGATAAAGGTAGCTTTATCTCGCTCCATCCAAACCACACCCCCAACGTGTTATGTCATGCCCCGGGGCACCGGATAAAGGTAGCTTTATCTCGCTCCATCCAAACCACACCCCCAACTTGTTAAGTCCTGCCCCGGGCAACGGACAAAAGTAGCCTCAACTTGCTTCATTTAAGTCACACCCCCCAATGCGTTGCGTCCTGACCCAGGGCACCAAATAAAAACAGCATCAGCTTGCTTCATTTAAGTCGCACCCCAAACGCGTTACGTCCTGCCCCAGGGCACCAGATGAAAGCAGCCTCAGCTTGCTCCATCTAAGCCACACCCCCAATACCTTACGTCCTGCCCCAGGGCACCATGAATAATACAGCCTCAGCTCGCTTCATCCAAGCCACATCCCCAATGCGTTACATCCTGCCCTGGGGCACCAAATAAAAGCAGCCTCAGCTCGCTCCATACAAGCCACACCCCCAATACGTTACGTCCTGCCCAGGGAACCATGAATAAAGCGGCGTCAGCTTGCTCCATCCAAGCCACACCCCCAAGGCATTACATCCTGCCCTGGGGCACCAGATGAAAGCAGCTTCAGCTTACTCTATCCAAGCCACATGTCCAAGGCATTGCGCCCTGCCCAGGGGCACCAAATAAAAGCAGCCTCAGCTCGCTTTATCCAAGCCACACTCCCAATGTGTTATGTCCTGCCCCGGTGCACCAGATAAAAGCAGCCTTAGCTTGCTTCATCCAAGCCACACCCCCAATGCGTTATGTCCTGCCCTGGGGCACCAGAAAAAAACAGCCTCAGTTCGCTCCATCCAAGCCACACACCCAATGCATTTCATCCTGCCATGGGGCACCAGATAAAAGCAGCCTCAGCTCACTCCATCCAGGTCACACCCCCAACGTGTTACGTCCTGCCCCGGGGCACCAGATAAAAGCAGCCTCAGCTTGCTCCATCTAAGCCACACCCCCAATATGTTACGTCCTGCCCCGGGGCACCATGAATAATACAGTCTCAGCTCGCTTCATCCAAGCCACACCTCCAAGGCATTGCGCCCTGCCCTGGGGCACCAAATAAAAGCAGCCTCAGCTCGCTCCATACAAGCCACACCCCCAATGCGTTACGTCCTGCCCAGGGAACCATGAATAAAGCGGCCTCGGCTTGCTCCATCCAAGCCACACCCCCAAGGCATTGCGTCCTGCCTCGGGGCACCAAATGAAAGCAGCCTCAACTCGCTTAATTTAAGTCACACCCCCAACGTGTTACGTCCTGCCCCGGGGCACCAGATAAAAGCAGCCTCAGCTTGCTCCATCTAAGCCACACCCCCAATACCTTACGTCCTGCCCCGGGGCACCATGAATAATACAGCCTCAGCTCGCTTCATCCAAGCCACACCTCCAAGGCATTACATCCTGCCCTGGGGCACCAGATAAAAGCAGCCTCAGCTTACTGCATCCAAGCCACATCTCCAATGCATTGCGCCCTGCCCAGGGGCACCAAATAAAAGCAGTCTCAGCTCGCTTTATCCAAGCCATGCTCCCAATGTGTTGTGTCCTGCCCCGGGGCACCAGATAAAAGCAGCCTCAGCTTGCTTCATCCAAGCCACACCCCCAATGCGTTATGTCCTGCCCTGGGACACCAGAAAAAAACAGCCTCAGTTCGCTCCATCCAAGCCACACATCCAATGCATTTCATCCTGCCCTGGGGCACCAGATAAAAGCAGCCTCATCTCGCTCCATCCAGGTCACACACCCAACGTGTTACGTCCTGCCCCGGGGCACCATATAAAAGCAGCCTCAGCTTGCTCCATCTAAGCCACACCCCCAATACGTTTCATCCTGCCCGGGGGCACCATGAATAATACAGCCTCAGCTCGCTTCATCCAAGCCACACCTCCAAGGCATTGCGCCCTGCCCTGGGGCACCAGATAAAAGCAGCCTCAGCTCACTCCATACAAGCCACACCCCCAATACGTTACGTCCTGCCCCAGAGAACCATGAATAAAGCGGCCTTGGCTTGCTCCATCCAAGCCACACCCCCAAGCAGTGGCGGCTGGTGAAGTTTTATGATGGGGGGGCGCAATACCCCGCCCTTCCACATTTGGTCCCTCCCACTTCTCATAAGCCACACCCCTTATAGAATCCACCACTCCGTCCCCTGTATTCCACTCAATGTCAGGAGTATACAGCTCAGTGTCACAGCACAGAGTATATAGCCCCAGCATCACAAATCATGGTATATAGCACAGCCTTACAGATCGGTGCAAACAAACTAAAATATGACACTGTTAGTAATGAAGTACTCGAAATGGGCAGGAGATTACCAGAGACTGCGGACATACTGCACAGGATTACCAGAGACTGCGGACATACTGCACAGGATTACCAGAGACTGCGGACATACTGCACAGGATTACCAGAGACTGCGGACATACTGCACAGGATTACCAGAGACTGCGGACATACTGCACAGGATTACCAGAGACTGCGGACATACTGCACAGGATTACCAGAGACTGCGGACATACTGCACAGGATTACCAGAGACTGCGGACATACTGCACAGGATTACCAGAGACTGCGGACATACTGCACATGATTACCAGAGACTGCGGACATACTGCACAAGATTACCAGAGACTGCGGACATACTGCACAAGAGTACCAGAGACTGCGGACATACTGCAGAAGATTACCAGAGACTGCGGACATACTGCGGACATACTGCAGGAGATTACCAGAGACTGCGGACATACTGCAGGAGATTACCAGAGACTGCGGACATACTGCAAAAGATTACCAGAGACTGCGGACATACAGCAGGAGATTACCAGAGACTGCGGACATACTGCAGGAGATTACCAGAGACTGCGGACATACTGCAGGAGATTACCAGAGACTGCGGACATACTGCACAGGATTACCAGAGACTGCGGACATACTGCACAAGATTACCAGAGACTGCAGACATACTGCAGGAGATTACCAGAGACTGCGGACATACTGCAGGAGATTACCAGAGACTGCGAACATACTGCAAAAGATTACCAGAGACTGCGGACATACTACACAAGATTACCAGAGACTGCGGACATACTACACAAGATTACCAGAGACTGCGGACATACTGCACAAGATTACCAGAGACTGCGGACATACTGCAGGAGATTACCAGAGACTGCGGACATACTGCACAAGATTACCAGAGACTGCAGGAATTACTTGTCCTGCGACTTGGGACTTAAATGTTGCATGACAAGTCGTACCCCATGATTTCCAATGAGAACCGTTCATATCTGTGCGACTTCAAAGTAGTCCCTGCATTACTTTGGTCCCACTTTGATGCAACTTGAGGTCCATAGACCTCCAGAATACACAGGCATTGCTTTAAGTCACATCAGAATTGCAGTAGAATTGTGCAACTTTCAGACTGCATTAGCCTGAAAGTCGCAAGATTCTGCCACAATTTTTTGGTGTGATTTTGCAGCGACTTGAAGCAATGCCTGTGTATTCTGGAGGTCTATGGACCTCAAGTCACATCAAAGTGGGACAAAAGTAATGCAGGAACTACTTCAAAGTTGCACAGATATGAACAGTTCTCATTGGAAATCATCGGGTCCAACTTATCCTGCAACTTTCCAGTCCCAAGTCGCAGGACAATTTGCAAGCGGGGGGTGGGGTGGTGTTGACGGCCGATATTTTCCCTGCACATTAAGTATAAAAAAAGTTTTTTTTTTAATAACTGGGGGGGGTGGTCTGGTGGGGTAGTGTTACCGGCCGCTATTTGTGCTGTAATGAATTTTTACATAGAAAAGAAATGTTATTAATAAATGGGTAAATGAATTATAAAAAAAAGATTTTTTTAATAACCGTTATTGGAAAAATCTTTTTTTTATAATTCATTTACCCATTTATTAATAACATTTATTTTCTATGTAAAAATTCATTACAGCACAAGTAACACTACAGCGGGCGGTAACACTACCCCACCAGACCACCCCCCCCTCCCCCCCAGTTATTAAAAAAAAAACTTTTTTTATACTTAATGCTAAATTGAATCAAATATAAAAAATAAACTGTTAATAAGCTTAATATATTTAACTAATATTAAATAAAAAAAAATTGATTGGGGGGGGGGGGGGGGTTGTTGCCTGGCATTGTATATAAAAAAGAAATTGGATTAAGCAGGGGGGGTGGAGGGTGGATGCCAGCCGCCGAATATTAGATAAAAAAAAGTGACGAATATTAAATGCAATAAAAAGCCTTTGAATAAGCGGGGGGGGGGGGGGGGCCGCCGAATAATCAATTGAAAAAAAACTTTGAATAAGCGGGGGGGGGGGGGGAAGGGGGGGCCGGCCGCCGAATACGAACATACTTTGTGGAAATCGCGGGAGGGGTTGGATGCAGCTGTGAAGCGGCCGCCGAAGTAGAGACAGGCAAGCTTACCTCGTCCACGGTCGGGCGCACTGAGCTCGAGCTGCCCCGACGTCACTTCCTGTTTTTCAAGTGACGTCGGAACGAGCACAGAGACGGGCGGGTGCACACAGACAGTGTATGCACCCGCCCGGCCATAACTATACACTCCATCGCGCCGGAAGCAAATGGCGCGATGGAGAGCGCCACAAAGGCATATTTTTTGTGCCAATGTAGCGCCGCGTCTGCAATCCCGTGATTGCACAGACGTGGCGCTACTCCTACAGGACTGTTCCCGGCGTCCGGCGCGCGGACATAGAGCCCATAAGGCCCTTTTTTGGGAAAAAAAAAATTCTTAAAGGGACAGATTTAAAAAAAAAATATTTTTTTTTTTTTTTTTTTTTTACTGACTGTGGGATGGGGGGCGGCGCCCGGGCGCCCCTATGGACGGGCCGCCACTGCCCCCAAGGCATTGCTTCCTGCCTCGGGGCACCAAATAAAAGCAGCCTCAACTTGCTTCATTTAAGTCACATCCCCAACGTGTTACGTCCTCCCCCAGGGCACCAGATAAAAGCAGCCTCAGCTCACTTCATCCAAGCCACACCCCCAAGGCATTACATCCTGCCCTGGGGCACCAGATAAAAGCAGCCTCAGCTTACTCCATCCAAGCCACACCTCCAAGGCATTGCGCCCTGCCCAGGGGCACCAAATAAAAGCAGCCTCAGCTCGCTTTATCCAAGCCACGCTCCCAATGCGTTATGTCCTGCCCTGGGGCAACAGAAAAAAACAGCCTCAGTTCACTCCAGCCAAGCCACACACCCAATGCATTTCATCCTGCCACGGGGCACCAGATAAAGGCAGCCTCATCTCGCTCCATCCAAGCCACACCTCCAACGTGTTGCGTCCTGCCCTGGGACGCAATGCGTTGGGGGTGTGGCTTGGATGGAGCGAGCTGAGACTGCTTTTATCTGGTGATTTTATGACAAGGAATAGAGTGAGGCTGCCAGAATATCTACCCACCACAGCGGTGTGTCTTGGGTCAGGACAGACACACTCCCAGCCTGCACCTTGCAGCGGCTTCTACTATAGAACTATGGTTGCCTGAGCGGGGTCCCTAAGCTATATTCATAGCTGATGATGTGCTATCAGTTTCCCCTCCATGCTACCCTGGAGGAGTGACACCACCTCCCTGCCTGTGATTATTTATCATAGCTCCACCTCCTGTCCTGCTTCTTAAGTACCTCCCCAGAGGAACTGTGTCGTGAGCTCTGCCTCTTGATAAATGCCTGCTTAGCTCCGCCCACACTTCCTCCCTATTTAAATCCTCAGGATCTCCTACAATATCTAGAATGAAGAATTACATGCTGACACTCCTTCTTCTCCTTTACCTCCTCTTTTGCCTAGTAGCCATTTGCATTGCCTGTCCGATTTTTATTTTGCAGCTGGTGCGCAGGAAGTGACTACAATGTTTTCCTGCCGAAGAACGCACTTGTCAGTCCATATTTGAAAAAAATTCTGCTGAGATTTCTTGAAATCTTCCAATGTAGTTGGCACACACTAGCTGAAAGCCACAATCAGGCTTGCAATAAGGCTGTTCTGCTAGCCGATGGCTGAGGAGGGCTTAGGTGGGTTTTTAGGAGAGGGGCAGCTCACTGTGGGGGTTCCTCAATGTGGTGATGGTTGTTGGTGGTCCAAAGAGGTAGGCGAAGCAGTGACACAGAGTCTGGAATATTCTTACTGTGATATGCTTAATGCTACAAAGCCAGGAAGGAAGAGAAGCTCAATATATACTATACAGTATGTATATATACACATATATATATATATATATATATATATATATATATATATATATATATATATATATATATATATATATATATATATGTGTGCTGTATATATACTGTAAATATAAATTTGAGCTGCAGATTAGGTGTTGAGGCTAGAGTCGCCCTTTAATAGCATTAAGCATGTCTTAGTGGTAATTGACACTGTCTAGCGGCATTGCTCGCCGGATTCTTTATGGTCGAGTCAAACGATCTTGTTCAGCCACAACTGGGACTAAAGGTCACGGCACAAACCAATGTAAACATTGATCGTAGTAAATGTTTACCTGGTTATGCCACATATAGCGTGAGCTAAATACAGATATATGGATTGACGCCAAGGCCACTTTACGAAAATACACACACCACCAATGGCCACCTGCACCTCCGTCCTACATTTGGGACCGTGGACGGTTCCTGGATCCAGCCGACTGGAAGGATACAAAGAAGAAAGGAAGTCTCTGACTAGGGATGGACAAAATTCAGGGGTTTTTCTGCATTCAAAATTGGTGTAAATCGGGAAATTTTGGTAAAATTTTTAATTTGCAGCAGAATCAATGGAGAAGGCAAATTGAAGGTGGTTTATGGTGGTTTTAAAGGGTGCAGAAGGCTTTCAAATGGCTCCCAGGAGTTATGGAATTCCCTTTCATCTATGCTGGGCCCGTTCTAGTGCCAAAGATGGACCATTGTTAGTGAGGAACGTGAACATTAGGAATTTTTAAGGAACATGGCATTTCGGAAATGACTGCCCATTTGTTACCTGCATATTGTTATGATTTCCTATTAGTTGCCCAGAAATTGTCACCGTTGCTCATTTGTTTCCCATGTATTAGAAAGATTGACTCTTTCTTCTCACATAATGTCATGATGAGCCAATTCTTATTGAATTGGTGATCAGTGGGAAGAATGTTCCTTACATTGGTGATCAGTGGGAAGAATGTTCCTCACATTGGTGATCAGTGGGAAGAATGTCCCTTACATTGGTGATCAGTGGGAAGAATGTTCCTTACATTGGTGATCAGTGGGAAGAATGTTCCTTACATTGGTGATCAGTGGGAAGAATGTTCCTTACATTGGTGATCAGTGAGAAGAATGTTCCTTACATTGGTGATCAGTGGGAAGAATGTCCCTTACATTGGTGATCAGTGGGAAGAATGTTCCTTACATTGGTGATCAGTGGGAAGAATGCTCCTTACATTGGTGATCAGTGAGAAGAATGTTCCTTACATTGGTGATCAGTGAGAAGAATGTCCCTTACATTGGTGATCAGTGGGGAGAATGTTCCTTACATTGGTGATCAGTGAGAAGAATGTCCCTTACATTGGTGATCAGTGAGAAGAATGTTCCTTACATTGGTGATCAGTGAGAAGAATGTCCCTTACATTGGTGATCAGTGAGAAGAATGTCCCTTACATTGGTGATCAGTGAGAAGAATGTCCCTTACATTGGTGATCAGTGAGAAGAATGTTCCTTACATTGGTGATCAGTGAGAAGAATGTCCCTTACATTGGTGATCAGTGAGAAGAATGTCCCTTACATTGGTGATCAGTGGGAAGAATGTTCCTTACATTGGTGATCAGTGGGAAGAATGTTCCTTACATTGGTGATCAGTGGGAAGAATGTCCCTTACATTGGTGATCAGTGGGAAGAATGTCCCTTACATTGGTGATCAGTGGGAAGAATGTTCCTTACATTGGTGATCAGTGGGAAGAATTTCCCTTACATTGGTGATCAGTGAGAAGAATGTTCCCTAACACTAACACTCTAACAACCTCTGAAGGAGCCCTAGATGTCCATGGAACTCTGGTTGAGAAAGGTTGATCCAGCATGACCATCATTGTTGTGTATGTATTGTAACTAATAGACTGCCATATACTTTACCCCCCATTTCTTAAGCAAATCTAAATTTAACAAAATACATTTTCTTTCTTTTTGATTTTCTTCTGTCAGGTCGGAGATGAACAGCCAGGACCTGGATGGGTCCCATATCCAGCAGGACTGGAGCCCCACCATGTACTCGGTCTTCGAGGAGGACAGTAACAGCAGCTGCAGCTCGGTGGCCACATCCATCCTGAGCCTGAGAGCCGGAGAGAGCGAGGACCCTGATGCAGAGGAAAAGCTCTGCGCCGTGTGTGGTGATCGGGCCAATGGCTATCACTTCCATGTCCTGACCTGCGAGGGCTGCAAAGGCTTCTTCAGGTAATGCTCACCAATATTTAATATGTAAGGATTCACCATCATGCCTACTTTATGGATTGGTCCTGCCAAGACCTCATCTCCTAATATGTAGGGATTTTCCATCATGCCCACTTAAGGACCGTTCCCACCAAGACTCCACCTCTTATTATGCAGGGATTGCCCATCATGCCCACTTAAGGACCGTTTCCACCAAGACTTCTTCTCTTAATATGTAGAGATCGCCTACAATGCCTACTTTATGGATTGGTCCCACCAAGACTCCACCTCTTAATATGTAGGGATTTTCCATCCTGCCCACTTAAAGCGGTGGTTCACCCTTAGAGGGCATTTTTTAGCCTTAGCTTCCTGCTCGTTTTCTCTAGGGGAATCGGCTATTTGTTTTAAAATATGAGCATTACTTACCTGTTTACGAGATGCATCTTCTCCGTCGCTTCCGGGTATGGGCTGCGGGAATGGGCGTTCCTTCTTGATTGACAGTCTTCCGAGAGGCTTCCGATGGTCGCATCCATCGCGTCACGATTTTCCGAAAGAAGCCGAACGTCGGTGCGCAGGCGCAGTATAGAGCCGCACCGACGTTCGGCTTCTTTCGGCTACGAGTGACGCGATGGATGCGACCGTCGGAAGCCTCTCGGAAGACTGTCACTCAAGAAGGAACGCCCGCTCCCGAAGACCCATACCCGGAAGCGACGGAAGAAGATGCAGCTCGAAAACGGGTAAGTACGGATCATATTTTAATACAAATAGCCGATTCCCCTAGACCGAACGAGCAGGAAGCTAAGGGAAAAAAAAAAAAAAAAAGAAATGGTTGAACTCCCGCTTTAAGGACCATTCCCACCAAGACTCCACCTCTTAATATGTAGGGATTTTCCATCCTGCCCACTTAAGGACCATTCCCACCAAGACTCCACCTCTTAATATGTAGGGATTTTCCATCATGCCCACTTAAGGACCGTTCCCACCAAGACTCCTTCTCTTAATATGTAGAGATCGCCTATGATGCCTACTTTATGGATTGGTTCCACCAAGACTCCACCCCTTAATATGTAGGTATTTTCCATCATGCCCGCTTAAGGACCGTTCCCACCAAGACTCCACCTCCTAATATTTAGGGATCACCCATCATGCCCAATTTAGGGATTGGTCCCACCAAGACCCCAAATCTTAATATATAGGGATTTTCGATCATACCCACTTAAGGACCGTTCCAACCAAGACAACACCTCTTAATATGTAGAGATTGCCCGTCATGCCCACTTTATGGATTGGTCCCACCAAGACTCCACTTTTAAATATGTAGGGATCCCTCATCATGCCCACCTTATGGATTGGTCCCACCAAGACTCCACCTCTTAATATGTAGGGATTTTCCATCATGCCCACTTAAGGACCGTTCCCACCAAGACTCTACCTCCTAATATTTATGGATCACCCATCATGCTCAATTTAGGGATTGGTCCCACCAAGACCCCACCACCTAATATGTAGGGATTTTCCATCATGCCCGCTTAAGGACCGTTCCCACCAAGACTACACCAAAACTCCACTTTTAAATATGTAGGGATCACGCATCATGCCCGCTTTATGGATTGGTCCCACCAAGACCCTGCCTCTTAATATGTAGGGATTTTCCATCATGCCCACTTAAGGATCATTCCCACCAAGACTACACCTCTTAATATGTAGAGATCGCCCATCGTGCCCACTTAATGGATTGGTCCCACCAAGAGTCCGCCTCTTAATATGTGGGGAACGCCCATCATGCCTACTATATGTATTTGTCCCACCAAGACTCCACCTCCTAATATTTAGGGATTGCCCATCATGCCCACTTTATAGATTGGTCCCACCAAGATCCCACCTCTTAATATGTAGAGATCGCCCATCCTGCCCACTTAATGGATTGGTCTCATCAAGAGCTCACCTCTTAATTTGTAGGGATCAACCATAATCCCCACTTTATAGATTGTTCCCACCAAGATCCCACATCCTAATATTCTGGGACCTCCCACTCCCCTCAATAAATGTATTTTTTTTTTACTCCCCCCCAGACGTTCGATGAGCAAAGGGTTAACGTTTACCTGTCCGTTCACGCGGTCCTGTCCGGTCACTAAAGACAAACGCAGACGGTGCCAGGCATGCCGGCTTCAGAAGTGCCTGGATGTGGGGATGAGGAGAGACAGTGAGTACATTCAATGTGTTTAGCACTGGGAATCTGACATTCAGGTAACTGCCATTGTTCTGTATTAACTGCCATTTAGACTCAAGAATACTTAAAGGGGAACTCCAGGCAAACAGCTAAAAGTACAAGAGATTTATATCAAAAATAAAAAATGTATTATACAAAAATACATTAAGTAAAAAGATCCATCATATAATAAGTAGAATTTCAAGAATGCATGCAGACAATTCTCTCAACATGTTTCGCCATTTAATTCCGCTTCCTCAGGAGGTTTTTTTTGTCAAGCAATACTGAAATAAGGAAAAGAAAAATAACACAATATGTACACAATAAAGACATGAAAAAAAACACATTTGAAACACAGTAGAATGCAATGATGATTAGATCAAAGTCAATATCATACTCATAAAAATAATAAACCAAGTCAAAATGTACCTGTAAATATAGATGGCTATGCCTAAAAAATATGCACCATTCTACTGTGTTTCAAATGTGTTTTTTTTCATGTCTTTATTGTGTACATATTGTGTTATTTTTCTTTTCCTTATTTCAGTAGTGCTTGACAAAAAAACTCCTGAGGAAGCCAAATTGAATGGCGAAACATGTCGAGAGAATTGTCTACATGCATTCTTGAAATTCTACTTATTATATGATGGATCTTTTTACTTAATGTATTTTTGTATAATAAAATGTATATTTTTGATATAAATCACTTGTATTTTTTCGCACCTTAAAAATCCCGTTCAATCCACCTATATGTGATGTTGAGCCTCCATGAATGAAATTAGTGGGAGGAGTTATGCAAAGATCAGTGGGTGGGTATCAATCTGGAGAAGTGGGCGTTCCTAGGCAGGCTGTATTTGCATGGATAACGCCCACTTGTAATGTTAAGCCTTAATTATTTAAAGCAGTGGGAGGAGTTATGGAAATATCAAAATGCCTTGATGGGTGGGTATCAGTCTGGAGGAATGGGCGTTCCTGGGCAGGCTGCATTTGCATAGATGACACCCACATGTGATGCCGAGCCTCCATGAGTGGAAATAGTGAAAGGGGTTATGTTAATATCAATGGGTGAGTATCAGTCTGGAGAAGTGGGCGTTCCTAGGTAGGCTGCATTTGCATTGATATCGCCCATATGTGATGTTGAGCCTTAATGATTGTAGGCAGTGGCCCGGATTCAGAAAGAATTGCGCTCTATTTGCGGAGGCGCAGGGAAACAATTTTGCCCTGCGCCCCCGCAAATATTTTGCGCTGCCCTCGATTCACGGAGCAGTAGCTCCGTAAATTGCGAGGGCGCGCCGGCAAAATTGCCCGGCGTAAGCGTGCGCAATGTAAATGATCCCGCCGGGGGCGGGAATCATTTAAATTAGGCGCGCTCCCGCGCCGAGCGTAGAGCGCATGCTCCGTCGGGAAACTTTCCCGACGTGCATTGCGGCAAATGACGTCGCAAGGACGTCATTTGCTTCAAAGTGAACGTGAATGGCGTCCAGCGCCATTCACGATTCACTTACGCAAACGACGTAAAATTCGAACGACGCGACGCGGGAACGCCGGGTATAGTTTAGCATTGGCTGCCCCTTCTAATAGCAGGGGCAGCCTTACGCTAAACACGCCGTACGGAAACGACGTAACTTGCGTACGCAGGGGGCGCGCAACATTGTGAATCGGCGTAAGTATGCAATTTGCATACTATACGCTGACCACAATGGGAACGCCCCCTAGCGGTCATCGCAAGAATGCAGCCTAAAATCTGCGTGGCATAAGAGCCTTATGCCACGCAGATTTTAGGCTGCAGTCGGCGTAACGAGTTCTCTGAATCAGGAGAACTCGTTACGCCGGCGCAAGTCAGCAATTGCGCTGCGTAACTATGGTTACGCAGGCGCAATTGCTTACTGAATCTGGGCCAGTAAGAGAAGTTATGCAAATATCAAAAAGCCTTCATGGGTGGGTATTAGTCTGGAGAAGTGGGCGTTCCTAGGCAGGCTTAATTTGCATAGACAACGCCCACATGATATATTAAGCATTTATGATTGAAAGCAGGGGGAGGAGTTATGCAAATATCAAAATGCCTTGATGGGTGGGGGATGAGTCTGGAGGAGTGGGCGTTCCTAGACAAGCTGCATTTGCATAGGTAACGCCCACATGTGATGCTAAGCCTTCATGATTGAAAGAACTGAAATCCAATGAATGAAAGGGGTGTATGATTGTAAGCTGTGGGAGGAGTTATGCAAATATCAAAAAGCCTTCATGGGTGGGTATTAGTCTGGAGAAGTGGGCGTTCCTAGGCAGGCTTAATTTGCATAGACAACGCCCACATGATATATTAAGCATTCATGATTGAAAGCAGGGGGAGGAGTTATGCAAATATCAAAATGCCTTGATGGGTGGGGATCAGTCTGGGTGAGTGGGCGTTCCTTGGCAAGCAGCATTTGCATAGGTAATGCCCACATGTGATGCTAAGCCTTCATGATTGAAAGAACTGAAATCCAATGAATGGAAGGGGCTGGGCCAGGGACAGTCAGGCTGAGGAGGAAAGTTCCAGATGATGCTGTCAGAGGGATCTCTCTATGGGATTAATAGACAGGAAGTCAGGTGTGCGCTCAGAAATACTTCCCTCCACAGTCCCATCATCATTGTATACACTGGCATCCGGTAGGCAGGGCTGGGGGCAAGCGGTGAGCAGAAGGAACGGCTACCCTGGGCCCAATGGTTTATTGCAGGGATGGGGGCTCCTGGGAAGGAGGGTGCAGTTTGGCATCTTCACCCTGGGCACTGGATGACCTTGTCCCGGCACTGCCGGTGGCCCTTTTATCTCCCTCTCTGGCCCCAGTAGGATATATATATAAAAAAAACTGAACTTTCCAGAGACTCCTCTCCCTGGCGGCAAATCCCATTACTTGACATTTCGGAGATCTGAGATGGAACCATTAATCCGTAAGCGCTTTATAATGGAGTGCAAATTCGGCCTCCTTGGCCCAGAGCAATCAGCGGCCGCCGAGCCGCACGCCCGAGCCCTGACAGTCCATTAGAAAATTGATTGCCGAGCCGCCAGGGTCTCCATTTGTAGATCCCTAACGCCGCCTCTGCCGGTCATACCTTCCCGTTTAAACAGGCGCTTCCATCAATCGATGAGCCGCTAATGCTGTCCAGGCATCGCCGCAGCTACGCTAAAGTCTGCCCAGTCATCTAAATCCTGAATAAAGTGCTGGCCCAAGATCAGCAGGCTTTTCACGGTGCTTCCAGGCGGGGCTGTGGCTTCTTGTTACATGGTAGCATGCTGTGCAGCCTTACACTCAGACGGGTGATCTTTATTGAGGACTCATTCACATCAGGTGCATTGAGCTGCGTTGATCTACACAAGGACACGCTAAGGCCCATTTCAACTCGGTGGTTGAGGTGCGTTTTGAACTCAAAGCCAGGCAATGGCTGCCGGGCAGCCCCGTGCATGTCATGGCTTCATAGAGGTGAATGGGGCACACCATAATCATAATAATTCAACCACATCCATTGGGTGTGGTCAGGGTACAATGACGTGGTATAATGATGTGAAATTCTGACCATGGGGTAAATCAGGTGAATAGGGCTGTGCCACAACGGTCATGACCAATGGACGCATTTGGGGGCAGTGAAGAGTTATTTCAGCGTGAAATCCTTAGCATAGAGATGAATAGGGCTGTGCCAAAACCTGCGAAGCGACTGTGTCTAATGGATGCATTTGGGGAGTAGTGAAGAAGTATTTCACTATGAAATCCTGAGCATAGAGGTGAATAGGGCTGTGCCAAAACCTGCGAAGCGACTGTGTCTAATGGATGCATTTGGGGAGTAGTGAAGAAGTATTTCACTATGAAATCCTTAGCATAGAGGTGAATAGGGCTGTGCCAAAACCTGCAAAGCGACTGTGTCTAATGGATGCATTTGGGGAGTAGTGAAGAAGTATTTCAGTATGAAATCCTTAGCATAGAGGTGAATAGGGCTGTGCCAAAACCTACGAAGCAACTGTGTCTAATGAATGCATTTGGGGAGTAGTGAAGAAGTATTTCAGTATGAAATCCTGAGCATAGAGGTGAATAGGGCTGTGCCAAAACCTGCGAAGCGACTGTGTCTAATGGATGCATTTGGGGAGTAGTGAAGAAGTATTTCACTATGAAATCCTTAGCATAGAGGTGAATAGGGCTGTGCCAAAACCTGCGAAGCGACTGTGTCTAATGGATGCATTTGGGGAGTAGTGAAGAAGTATTTCACTATGAAATCCTGAGCATAGAGGTGAATAGGGCTGTGCCAAAACCTGCGAAGCGACTGTGTCTAATGGATGCATTTGGGGAGTAGTGAAGAAGTATTTCACTATGAAATCCTTAGCATAGAGGTGAATAGGGCTGTGCCAAAACCTGCAAAGCGACTGTGTCTAATGGATGCATTTGGGGAGTAGTGAAGAAGTATTTCAGTATGAAATCCTTAGCATAGAGGTGAATAGGGCTGTGCCAAAACCTACGAAGCGACTCTGTCTAATGAATGCATTTGGGGAGTAGTGAAGAAGTATTTCAGTATGAAATCCTGAGCATAGAGGTGAATAGGGCTGTGCCAAAACCTGCGAAGCGACTGTGTCTAATGGATGCATTTGGGGAGTAGTGAAGAAGTATTTCACTATGAAATCCTTAGCATAGAGGTGAATAGGGCTGTGCCAAAACCTGCAAAGCGACTGTGTCTAATGGATGCATTTGGGGAGTAGTGAAGAAGTATTTCAGTATGAAATCCTTAGCATAGAGGTGAATAGGGCTGTGCCAAAACCTACGAAGCGACTGTGTCTAATGGATGCATTTGGGGAGTAGTGAAGAAGTATTTCAGTATGAAATCCTGAGCATAGAGGTGAATAGGGCTGTGCCAAAACCTGCGAAGCGACTGTGTCTAATGGATGCATTTGGGGAGTAGTGAAGAAGTATTTCAGTATGAAATCCTTAGCATAGAGGTGAATAGGGCTGTGCCAAAACCTACGAAGCGACTGTGTCTAATGGATGCATTTGGGGAGTAGTGAAGAAGTATTTCAGTATGAAATCCTGAGCATAGAGGTGAATAGGGCTGTGACACAACAGCATCCAATTGACACATTTGGGGCACAGCAAAGAGGTATCCAGTGTGAAATCTGAATGGTGCCGTGACGCAACCGCGTCCAAGGGATGCATTTGGGGTGCAGTGAAGAGGTATTTCAGTGCAAAATCCTTTGCATAGGGGTGAATGGTGCCATGACGCAACTGTGACGCAACCGCAGCCAAGGGATGCATTTGGGGCACAGTGAAGAAGTATTCAGTGTGAAATTTGAGTCATAGAGGTGAATGGGGCTGTGCCCTAACCATGACGTAACTGTGTCTAATGAATGCATTTGGAGAGCAGTGAAGAGGTCATTTCAGTGTGAAATCCTGGGCATAGAGGTGAATAGGGCTGTGCCGCAACTGCGATGCAACAGCGTACAGTGGTCATAGTTGGGGGTGCTGAAAATAAATATTTCAGTGTGAAATTCTGAGCATAGAGGTGAATAATGCCGTGACGCAACCATGAAGCAACTGAGTCCAAGGGATGCATTTGGGGCGCAGTGAAGAAGTATTCAGTGTGAAATCCTAAACATAGAGGGGAATAGGGCCGTGCCACAACTTTGAAGCAACCGTATCCAATCCAATGAACGTATTCAGGGGCGGGGGAAAAGAGATATTTCAGTGTGAAATCCTGGACATAGAGGTGAATGGGGCTGTGCTCTAACCATGACACAACTATGTCCAATTGATGCATTTGAAGGACAGTGGAGAGGTATTCAGAGTGAAATCTAGGTCATAGAGGTGAATGAAATTGTGACGCAACTGAGGTATGGTATTTTATTGGGAAATCCTTGGCATAGAGGTGAATGTTGGCTTTATGCAACAGCGTCCAAGACTCCAAGGGATGCATTTGGGGCCCCCGTAATGAGGTAATTTTAGTGTGAAATCCTGGTAATAGAGGTGAATAGGGCTGTGCCGCAACTGTGATGCAACAGCGTACAATGGTTGGGGTACTGTAAAGAAGTATTTCAGTGTAACATCCTTGGCATAGAGGTGAATGATGCCGTGATGTGTTTGGGGCGCAGCGAAGAGGTATGTCAGTGTGAAATCCTGATCATAGAAGGGAATAGGGCTGTGCCACAACTGTGATGCAACTGCATCTAATGAAGATATTTCAGTGTGAAACCTTGGGCTTAGAGGTGAATGGGGCCCTGATACAACTACGTCCAATGGATGCATTTGGAGCACAGTGAAGAGGTAGTTAGTGTGAAATGCGGGTCATAGAGGTGAATAGGGCTGTGCTGCAAATGTGATGCAATCGCATACAATGAGCACAGTTGGGGGTGCGGTAAAGAAGTATTTCAGTGTCAAATTCTGGGCATAGAGGTGAATGACGCTGTGACACAACTGAGTCCAAGGGATGCATTTGGGGCCCCCGTAATGAGGTAATTTCAGTGGGAAATCTGGGTCATAGAGGTGAATAGGGCTGTGCCACAACTGTGATGCAACAGCGTACAATGGGCATAGTTGGGGTGCTGTAAAGAAGTATTTCAGTGTAACACTCTTGGCATAGAGGTGAATTATCCCGTGATGCGTTTGGGGCGCAGCGAAGAGGTATGTCAGTGTGAAATCCTGATCCTAGAAGGGAATAGGGCCGTGCCGCAACTGTGATGCAACCGCATCCAAAAAATGCGGTCAGGATGGGGTTAAGAGATATTTCAATGTGAAATCCTGAGCATAGAGGTGAATGGTGCTGTGTTGTAGCGGTGACACAACTGCGTCGAATGGACGCAGTTGGGGCACAGTGAAGAGGTAATTTCAGTGTGAAATCCGGGTCATAGAGGTGAATAGGGCTGTGCCGCAACTGTGATGCAACCGCATACTATGAGCACAGTTGGGGGTGCGGTAAAGAAGTATTTCAGTGTCAAATTCTGGGCATAGAGGTGAAAGACGCTGTGTCACAACTGAGTCCAAGGGATGCATTTGGGGTGCAGTAATGAGGTCATTTTAGTGTGCAATCTTGGGAATAGAGGTGAATCGGGCTGTGCCGCAGCTGTGATGCAACAGCGCACAATGGGCATAGTTGGGGTGCGGTACAGAAGTATTTCAGTGTGAAATTCTGGGCATAGAGGTGAATGATGGCGTGATGCATTTGGGGTGCAGCAAGGAGGTATGTCAGTGTGATATCCTGATCCTAGAAGGGAATAGGGCTGTGCCACAACTGTGATGCAACTGCATCTAATAAATGTGGTCAGGGCTGGGTAAAGAGATATTTCAGTGTGAAACCTTGGGCATAGAGGTGAATGGGGCTCTGACACAACTGCATCCAGTGGACATTTTGGGGCACAGTGAAAAGGTAATTTCAGTGTGAAATCCGGGTCATAGAAGGGAATAGGGCTGTGCCACAACTGTGACGCAACCGCATACAATGGGCCCAGTTGGATGTACGGTAAAGAAGTATTTCGGTGTGAAATTCTGGGCATAGAGGTGAATGATGCCGTGATGCGTTTGAGGTGCAGCGAAGAGGTGTGTCAGTGTGAAACCCTGATCATAGAAGGGAATAGGGCTGTGCCACAACTGTGACGCAACCGCATACAATGGGCACAGTTGGGTGTTTAAAGGGCCAGAAGATAAAAATGACTTTTAATATCTGATCCTAGTCGGATCTATCCATCGTTCTGATGAAATGAGGGGATGCGGCGCACTCACGCACATATCACTCGCAAGGGTGTCGGGAAATGGACCCCCCCCCCCCACTTATCGCCCCACCCTCCGATAGTCATCAGAGATCCAACAACTGGTTACAAATTGAGCGATCTCAGCGCCGGGTCCTTCTAAAACAATATTCCTCCCGCAGACCAGAATAGACGCCCAGCCCACGTTTTCCCGAGTCTATAAATAGGCCCGGCGGCCCCGTCCGCCTCCCGCCGCTGTTTATACCTGCGAAAATCCTTTGATGTCATTTCAGTAAACATCAGAGATGACAGCGAATAGAAAGATTAGGAGCTTAACGCGGCCTGAAAAAAAAAAAAAGTCTCCGGGGACCCCCAACGGTGGAAGGCGATGGGAGGAGGGAGGGGGGGAGGGGTAGGAAATTGTGACAGAAGTCCGCAGGAAATGCAGAAACATGGAAAACATCATCAACACGTTTCGTCCCGCCGCCGGCACCCGCGGTTGTTTAATATTCTGAATTTAACTTGCGTGTGTTAAATATTAAATCCGGGTTTAATCCAGGACACGGCAAGGGAATTTACGGCACGGCAGCTGCAGAAATGTTTGGCGTTCAGTAACAGCGAGGAGCGGCGCCAAGGGCAACTGGGACTTCTGACATTGGTGGAAGGGGAGGAGGGGGGGGGGGACCAAGCAGCATGCAGCAATGGGGTCTAGGTTTGGTCAAGGCTGACGAGGCTTTGTTACTAGTGCCAGGTTTATTTATTTTTTGGCCAAAAATGCCATATTCGGCCACTAGGTGGAGCTACTTATAAGTACTTATCGCCATCTAGTGGCCAAATGCAGCATTTTCCATTATAAATGAAGGAAAAACATTCGAACAGATCATTTAAAATGGCAAATACTGCATTTGGACACTAGATGGTGCTAAGTATCATAGAAACTCCTATAATTAGCGCCATCTAGTGGTCAAATGCAGCATTTTTGTCCAAAAATTATTTACATTCGAACAGCACAGGATATAGCCAATTTACATTTGCTTTTTGTCCCATTCACACAGAACGAATGTACATGCAAATGGCTGTGTGTATTCTTAATATATCAATCTCATAGCGTAAAACCCTAATATTGAATTTCTGCCGTTGCTTCCTTTTTTCTCCAATAAAAATACCATTGAAAGTGTTTCTTTATATCTGTTTTAGTGAGAAAAAAAAATACCTGTTGATCCTGGCAGAAATCCAGTGAGCAAATAACATCCAGCACTCTCTACCCCTGCTATACTAGGTGGAGCTATGCATAGGTACTTGGCTCCACCTAGTGGCCAAATGCAGCATTTTCCATTTTAAATCAATTAATTTCTTCTAAACTGCACAATCATTTAAAATAGTAAATACCGCATTTGGACACTAGATGGCGCTAATTTTCATAGAAATTCCTATAATTGGGGCCATCTAGTGGCCAAATGCAGCGTTTTTTTTGTCCAAAAAAACAATGATTTACATTCGAACGGCACAGGATTTAGCCTATTTACATTGTTTTTTTCCCCATTAAAATGGTAAATACCGCATTTTGACACAAGATGGCGCTAATTATCAGAAATTTCTATAAACAGCGCCATCTAGTGGCCAAATGCAGCATTTTTTTGTCCAAAAAAACAATGATTTACATTCGAACAGCACAGGATTTAGCTTATTTACATTGTTGTTTTTTCCCCATTCACACAGAATGGCTATGCGTATTCTTAATACATCTACCTGATAGTGTAACATTGCATAAACCCTCATAATGAATTTCTGCCTTTGCTTCCCTTTTTCTCCACTAAATATACATTTGAAAAAAATGTAATAACATTTCAGCACTCTCTACCTCTGCTGTACTAGGTGGAGCTGTGTATAGGTACTTAGCTCCACCTAGTGGCCAAATGCAGCATTTTCCATTTTAAATCAATTAATTACATTCAAGCAGCACAATCATTTAAAATGGTAAATACCGCGTTTGGACACTAGATGGCGCTAATGATCAGAAATTTCTATAAACAGCGCCATCTAGTGGCCAAATGCAGCATTTTTGTCCAAAAAACAATGGGTTACATTCGAACAGCACAGGATATTGCCTATTTACATTGCCTTTTGTCCCATTCACACAGAAAGAATGAACATGCAAATGGCTATGCATATTCCTAATACATAAACCTCATAGCGTAAACCCTGATAATGAATTTCTGCCTTTGCTTATTTTTTTTTTGTTGCTCTGGTCCTAAAACACTTCCAGTCCTATGGTGACTGCACTCCTCCTCCATCGATACAACACAATACTTCTAATACTGATGGTATAATAGTGACACTTTGCGGTGTGTGTGGTTTGCAGTGATCATGACGGACGAGGCGCTGATGGCGCGGCGCGAGCTGCGAATGAGGAAGAAGCAGGAGCGGATGCAGAGGTCGCAGCGGGTGGCGGAGGTCGGGTCGCTGAGCGAGGAACAGAAGCAGCTCATCTCCAGCCTCATAGACGCCAACCGGAAACACTTTGACTCCAAGTTCGAAAACTTCAAGGGATACAGGGTGAGGACGCTGCGCCATGGGGAAGGTCCGGGGGGGCGGGGGCGGAGCAGCAGGTGCATGGAGTTTGGGCATGTGTCAGGAGGCGGGCTGTGACACGCATAGAAATAATCGCAGGTTTAAGAAAATGGTGTCACTTTAATGGAATTTCAGCAGGACTGACCCCTTTATAAATGTGACCTGAATATTTCCAATTTACGTTATCAGCCAGCAGGTGGAGCTGTTGGTTTCTTTTTGTATATTTACCACGCTAACCCTGACTGCTGTGCTTAAAAGCACTTATTTACAGTGGGCTGGATTCAGGTAGATTTGCGCTTTTTTTACGGAGGCGCAGGGCAACGTTTTTGCCCTGCGCCCCCGCAAATTTGCTGCGCTGCCCTTGATTCACGGAGCAGTAGCTCTGTAAATTGCGTGGGCGCGCCGGCAAAATGCATGGTGTAAGCGCGCGCAATTTAAATGATCCCGTAGGGGGCGGGAATCATTTAAATTAGGCGCGTTCCCGCGCCGATCGTAGAGCGCATGCTCCGTCGGGAAACTTTCCCGACGTGCATTGCGGCAAATAACGTCGCAAGGACGTCATTTGCTTCAAAGTCAACGTAAATGGCGTCCAGCGCCATTCACAAATCACTTACGCAAACTACGTAAATTTGAAATTTCGCGACGCGGGAACGACGGGTATACGTAACATTGGCTGCCCCCGATAATAGCAGGGGCAGCCTTACGCGAAAACCGCCGTACGGAAACGACGTAAATTGCGTACGCAGGGCTCGCGCGACGTTGTGAATCGGCGTTAGTATGCAATTTGCATACTCTACGCTGAGCACAACGGGAACGCCACCTAGCGGCCATCGCAAGAGCCTTATGCCGCGCATATCTTAGGCTGCAGTCGTCGTAACGAGGTTCCTGAATCAGGAGCATTCGTAACGCCGGAGCAAGTAAGCAATTGCGCTGCGTAACCTATGGTTACACAGGCGCAATTGCTTCTTAAATCCAGGCCAGCGAGAACTGCCTGAAGTTTAGATTACAAGGCGAGATGATCTTCTGAACCAATGAAGCTTTCCTTCCTCACCTGCCCTACTCAGATGGAGCCATTGGAAGATTAGAGGCGGGTGATAGGAAAAAAGGAGAAGCATTTGCTGTGGTCTCTCTGCGAATCCAGTGTTAGGGGTGTCCCCCAACTCTGGGCTCCTCCCCATGCCCCCTCCAAGTCACCCAACCCCCCCTCTCACCCAGAGTTGGGCAGGACTGGCCTCTAAAATGTGACCTTGGAAGGCACGCAGAAAAAGTAACCTATGGCCCAGGGGTGTCAAACTCAATTTCATTGGGGGCCACATAAGCAGGGCCGGGACAAGGGGTTGGGCAGTAGGGACAGCTGCCCCGGGAGCGCAATGGTTTATTGCAGGGGCCCTAAGGGAGTTTGGCGTCTTTGCCCTGAGTGCTGGGTGACCTTGTCCTGGCACTGCACATAAGCATGATGGTCGCCCCTAAAAAGGGCCGGCTGTATCTGTAAGACTCGATGTCAGGTTACCGACGGCCACGGTAAGCGGCGGAGGGCACCGGAGCGTGGCGGGAGAGGGGGGTGGCCCTCTCCCGCCGCTGATAAAAGTGATCTTGCGACGAATCCGCGCAGAGACCACTTTTAATCTGAAAGAGAACCGCCGGCTCTTAAGGAGGATACCGGGGGGGGGGGGGGGTGATGGTCGCTAGCTGCTACCATAACAGCGGTATTCCTCTTCAGAGACAGGACGTTTATAGTCGTACGGCAGGAAGCAAGCGGTTTAAGATCTTTTTACCTGCGACTCGGGTTTAAAGGGATGAGGTGGCAACCCCAGGTGTGTGAGGGCCACATGATTTCGGCCCGCTGGCCTTGTGTTTGACACACGCGCTGTAGTCCATGACACTGGGTATCATTGAATCTGGGGGACTCTAGTGGCAGAAAGAGATTACTGCAGGAGACAGCTTCGGAGAGTAGGTGAGTATTGTAGCTGGTGTAGCTAGTGATGAGTTGGCAGGGCCGCCATCCGGTGGGGTACAGGCAGTACACCTGTAAGGGGCCCGGAGGTCCCCAGGGGCCCAGATGGCAACCCCCTTCTTTTTTTTATTTTTTTTGTAAGGGACCCCCGGATGACAAATATATATTTATTTATTTATTTTGTTTTTATTAAAGGGCCCAGAGGTCCCCAGGGCCCGGATGGCAACTCCCCCTTTTTTATATATATATATATATATATATATATATATATTATTATTTTTTTTAATAAAGGGCCCAGAGGTCCCCAGGGGCCTGGAGGTCCCCAGTGCCCAGGTTGGCTACCCCCTCTTTTTTTTATATATATATTTATTTATTTTTTGTAAGGGGCCCAGAGGTCCCCAGGGCGCCCGGATGGCAACCCCCTTCTTTTTTTTGTAAGGGACCCCCGGATGACAACCCCCCCTTTTTCATACATTTTTTTAATATATATATATATTTATTTATTTATTTATTTAGTTTTTATTAAAGGGCCCAGAGGTCCCAAGGGCCCCGGAGGTCCCCAGGGCCCGGATGACAACTCCCCCTTTTATATATATATATATATATATATATATATATATATATATATATATATATATTTTTTTTTTTTAATAAATGGCCCAGAGGTCCCCAGGGGCCCGAAGGTCCCCAGTGCCCAGGTTGGCTACCCCCTCTTTTTTATATATATATATATATATATATATATTTATTTATTTTTTGTAAGGGGCCCAGAGGTCCCCAGGGCGCCCGGATGGCAACCCCCTCCCTTTTCTTTTTCAAATTTTTACTTATTTTTTTTTCTTTCTTGTATCTTTTTTTTAAAGGGCCCAGAGGTCCCCAGGGCCCTGGATGGCTACCCCTCCCTTTTTTTTGTAAGGGGCCCGGAGGTCACCAGGGCAACCCCCCCCCTCAAATCGTGGCACCCCCCACTTCTCGCTTCTCAATTTTCTGAATTAGCGGCGGCACCCCTCACTTCTCCGTTTGAGGCGGCACCCCCCCCCCCCCCCCCGGTTCTGTGCTCCAGGGGGCCCATGTCTGAAGCTGTGTCAGGGGCCCCATAATTCCTGATGAGTTGGGCTTGTAATAAATCAGTTTACAAACTTGTACTACAAAAAAAACGAACAGAATTAAAAAAATAAACTTCTATTGAAGGTCCAATGGTTAAACCGCGCTCCTGTCGCGCTCAATCCGATAACGAGTTTCAGTGTTACCCCGCGATTTACCGGCCTCAATCCAGATCAATCTAAACCTCTTATGAAGCAGAGATGGGGAAAGCCAGGTTGGCAGGTTGAAGGTCCATCGCCCGCGGAACGCCAATATGTAATATATTTTTGTAGCGCCGTTATCTCTCTCTATCACCCTCGCACCTTTGGGTGACCTCCTCCCCCTCCAAAGTTTGCTCAACGGCCTTGATCCAGAGAGCGCCACCCTCAGCAGTTGCCCCGTAATCAGATTCTTGGCCCGTATGTCGGGTACATGAGTATGAACAACGCAATCCAACCAGAGCCAGATGGCAGCGGAATTGGTTGGCATCGCTCCGGCAATTACTTATTAACTGGAGATTGGGTGATAACCCGACACAGCGGGCACCGTGCCTTAAAAGTAGAGATGCCGTTTTTAACCCTATGGGATGTGATAGATGTTTGTAACCCTTTTGGTTGGTCATAAGCAGAGGCGGCTCTAGGCTTTGTGAGGCCTTGGGCAAAACTTGGACATGAGGCCCCCCCCACTCACGCCTATAATGGGGAAAAAAATGTATACATCTTTTAGTGCATGAGGAGACATCCGCAGGCAGTACCATCATTCTTCCCGATGCTGGGCTCTCCCCTTGCTCCGCCAGGCAAATTAGGTGGCCGCGAAGCCCCTGTGAGTGCGAGGCCTTAGGCGACTGCGTAATTTGCCTAATTAAGCCCACTTAAGGACCACCTCCTGCACATTTACGTCGGCAGAATGGCACAGCTGGGCACAAGCAGTGCCCAGCTGTGGGTCGCGGCTCCGTGACCGTGACCGCGGACCCGATCGCCGCTGGAGTCCCACGATCGGTCCCCGGAGCTGAAGAACGGGGAGAGCTGTGTGTAAACACAGCTTCCCTGTTGTTCACTGTGGCGCTGTCATCGATCGTGTGTTCCCTTTTATAGGGAACCACAATCGATGACGTCACACCTACAGCCACATCCACCTACAGTTAGAAACACAGATGAGGTCACACATAACCCCTTCAGCGCCCCCTAGTGGTTAACTCCCAAACTGCAACTGTCATTTTTTACAGTAATTGGTGCATTTTTAATGCATTTTTTGCTGTGAAAATGACAATGGTCCCAAAAATGTGTCAAAAGTGTCCGATGTGTCCGCCATAATGTCGCAGTCACCAAAAAAATCGCTGATCGCCGCCATTAGTAGTAAAAAAAAAAAAAAAAATGCAATAAAACTATCCCCTATTTTGTAAACGCTATAAATGTTGTGCAAACCAACCGATAAACGCTTAATGCGATTTTTTTTTTCGGCCTGCCACCGATACATTGGATTATGTCCTGGTAGATCACAACATTCAAATGTGCCTGAGGATCTCAAGTCCATCATGGTGGCCTCTTGAAGATTTCCCATTCGACTGCCTCTAGAAGCTAAGACAGGGCAGGCAAGGACGATGGAAGGGCACAAGTGTCTAGATGCAGGAACTGTTGACTGGAACTGGGAGCACTGGTATGGGAAGGTATAGAAATCTGGTTATACACAAAGGAAGAACCAAGTTTAGAGTCAGGTCACAGGCCGGGGTCAGTAA
Organism: Rana temporaria; assembly: GCF_905171775.1. Lineage (NCBI taxonomy): Eukaryota > Metazoa > Chordata > Amphibia > Anura > Ranidae > Rana > Rana temporaria. The sequence goes on from NC_053501.1 coordinate 114,773,976, forward strand.
CAGTCAAGTAGCAAGGCAACAAATCAGAATAAAAATTGAGGTTGGGAGAAAGCAGAGGTCGGCATTATGTGAAGAAGTTGGTGAGCGGGATCTTGGTCGAAGGTCCAGGCTGATGGTAGTAATATAGGTGGTCGGTAATCATAGGCAGAAAAGGGAAAGCCAAAAGCAGGTCAGACAGAAGTTGGGTCAGTAACGAAGTTCAGAAGCAAACTCAGGAACAGGGATTGCAGTTCACAGGAACCCAGACTGAATGACTATTTAGCAATGAGAATATAAAGGACGCCGGGTTATGTGGTGGACGGGCTCACACTTTCGCACCCCCAAGGGAAGCCCACGCAGCCAGACTGGGTCAGGCCTTCACCTACACCAGTGATGGAGAACCTTGGCACCACAGATCTTTTGGAACTACATTTCCCATGATACTGAACTACACTGCATGAGCATCATGGGAATTGTATTTCCCAAACATCTAGGGTGCAGTGTTGCCAACCTACCAGATTGCAATTTACTGGCACGACACCCGAAATTTACTGGCGCAGCCATGTTTTTACTGGCATTTCACAAAAGTTACTAAATTACATTTTTAGGTGCAAATTTCAGTATTTAGGTTACAAACAAGTACGCCGGGCAAATAGCAATGTGATTTAAGGTAGATAGTAAGGTAAAAAATATATTTTTCTTATTTTCGATATAATAAGGGCAAATTATTTACCCCCTGCCTCCAACCCCCTCTGTCACCAACACCCCCTGCCTTCACCCCCCTCTGCGGTGCCACAATCTCCCTCTGCCTCCAATCTCCCCCAGGCCCCCTGCCTCCAATCACCCCCCTGCCTCCATCCCCCTCTGCGGTGCCACCAACAACCCCTGTCTCCATCCCCCACCCTCTGCGGTGCCAACATCCCCCTCTGGGGTGCCACCAACACCCCCTGCCTCAATCACCCCCTGCCTCCATCCCCCTCTGCGGTGCCACCAACAACCCCTGTCTCCATCCCCCACTCTCTGCGGTGCCACCAACACCCCCTGCCTCCAATCACCCCCTGCCACTAACAGCCCCTGCCTCCAATCTCCCCCTGCCTCCATTGCCCCCTGCCTCCATCCCCCTCTGCTGTGCCACCGCAGCCACCATCACCCCCTGCCTCCAATCTCCATGCGCAGTTCCAAGCCGAACCGATCTTGGCTATTTTTACTGGCACATTCCCGTAACTACGAACATTTATGAACAGGGGGAAAAAGTGCCCGTTTTAACGAACTGTCCGTAAAAATACGGACGGTTGGCAACACCGTTGGGGTGCCAAGGTTCACCATCACTGGCCTACACTATTGGACCATTCATGGACTGTTTTGAAAATGTAATGAAGGGATTGATGGCAGCTCTCTTGCCCCTGTTCTAGTTCTCTTGCCCCTGTTCTAGCTATCTTGCCCCGGTTCTAGCTCTCTTGCCCCTGTTCTAGCTCTCTTGCCCCTGTTCTAGTTCTCTTGCCCCTGTTCTAGCTCTCTTGCCCCTGTTCTAGTTCTCTTGCCCCTGTTCTAGCTCTCTTGCCCCTGTTCTAGTTCTCTTGCCCCTGTTCTAGTTCTCTTGCCCCTGTTCTAGCTCTCTTGCCCCTGTTCTAGTTCTCTTGCCCCTGTTCTAGCTCTCTTGCCCCTGTTCTAGCTCACTTGCCTCCATACTTCTTTGTACTTGCAGTTACAACCACAAGTGGTAAAAGCCAGATGGGGGACTTCGCCAGTATCAAGTCCTTCTTGTAGCCCCCATCATTTGAACCAGTACCCCGAAGACCAGGAGCTGATGGAGGGTGTTGTTGACCCAACAGACTTGAAAGAACTGCCCCACTTTGCAGATCTCAGCACCTACATGATCCAGCAGGTCATCAAGTTTGCCAAGGATATCCCACTTTTTCGGTGAGTTCATGTTTTGATCAACCCTAAGATGCCCATATATGAGTGCACAAGATTTCTCTTTCATGGCTTCATGGCACCAAGGGGGACAATATAAATGCTTGTCCACGTGGCACATACACATGATAAAAAGACCTTCAGAACAATTGTATCCTGGTTGTTCTATACCCCCCCACCCCCCTCAGGGCTGGACTGGGACAAAAATTTGGCCCTGGACTTCATCCAGACTGGCCCAATTTGACAGGTCTCTCCCATGGCGGCCACCATAATAAAGTAGAACAGCTAGTGGCTAGTGAAGGGGGAGAGGGGGCATGGGTGGCCGGGGGGGGGGGGGGTGCGGGAGTTGTCCGGCCGCCATGGGAGAGACCTGTCAAAGTGGGCCAGTCTGGATGAAGTCCAGGGCCAAATTTTTGCCCAAGTCCAGCCCTGCATAGAAATCTCCTCACCAAGGGCCTTTTGCCATTTAACCATATAGGCGTGTTTGCCCACAGTATCCACGGGCCACACGTTCAGTATTTTATATATATCAGAGATTAAGCCCTTCTGTGCGGAGCCTGCCAATATCAGCCTTTCGAAAGGTGTTGGGGGAGAAAATTGCAGGTTTGGTGCGATAGTCAAAGCGTAATGACGTCTCTGGAGATATCCATAGAACTCCTGGCGCGGCAGATCATACTTGGCCTGCAGCTCAGCAAAAGAGCGCAGTTTACGGGTCAGGGGGGTTCACCAGGTTCCCAAAGTGAAAGAGGTTCTGTGTAGTCCATGGCGAAGACATTCGATGGGTAAGGCTATCTGGAACCTTGGGATTGCAAGCAAAGGAGGTCAGGAGGGAGCTGTCGGAGGTCAATCCATCAATTTGCGCCACGTCCGCCTAAGTTGGGTCATAGGGCCCAGCATGCGTTCAGGGTCTACCTCCACAGCAAATTGTTTGGGTGTACCGGGGCGAGCCATAGCTTTTCTATTTCTGTCCGTTTATTATATGAACGCAAGGTAAACCAGGAGGCTATGGCCTTCAACTGGGCTGCCTGATAATATTTAACGAGGTCCGGGTAGGCCAAGCCCCTGTCCGAGCGCGCTGCCAGTAGTACCGAGCAAGGGATCCTATGGCGTTTGTAGTTCCAAGTATATCGGAGTAGGTCAGACTGGAGTTTTTTTCAGGTGGGCGTAGGGCACGGGAATGGGTGGGGTTTGGAACAGGCACAGTATTTTTGGGAGAATCGTCATCTTTACTGACGCCACCCTCCCCAGTTGGGAGATGTGGTGTTTCTTCCACTGAAGGAGAAGGGCCCTGATAGAGCGGAAGAGGGGGGGGATTTTCCTGGTAAAGGGTAGTAAATGTTGGGGTGATGTGGATCCCCAAATACCTCAGGGAGGAGACCTTCCAACTATATGGAAAGTTGGCCTATAGGTGAGCTACCTCCCCGTCGGGAATATTAACCGGGAGCGCTTCTGATTTGGACGCGTTTATTTTGTAACCTGATAGAGCCCCAAAACAGTCTAGTTCCGCATGTACCATAACGCTAGGTCTTATTTTCAGGGTAGGTCTTATTTTTGGGGAAGGTTCGGGAGGGAGGTCTAGGATTTTTATAATTTCACTAGAGACAGTTCTCTATAACCACCCATCCATTTTTGGTTCACCAGCTCCTTGGCGATCGATGACCAGATCTCTCTCCTGAAAGGGGCCACCATGGAAGTCAGTCAGATCCAGTTCAACTCTGTCTTCAACCTGGAGACCAGCCAATGGGAATGTGGCAAGATTATATTCAGCATTGAAGATGGGGCCCTCTGTGAGTACCTGGATGATGGGGGGGGTCTAACTTTGCATCAAGGCTCTTCAATAAAGTTGTCCTAAATTTTGTATAGAGTGTGGAAGGGTTGGGGGCCTCTGTGGGTTTTAATTGAAGAAATTCTGTCTTCCCGTCTTGATCTGTATTTTTTTTCCAACCTTCTATCCAGCCGGGTTCCAACGAATGTTTTTGGAGCCTTTGTTGAAATTCCACGTCACGTTTCGCAAGTTGAAGCTTCACGAGGCGGAATACGTCTTGATGCAAGCCCTGGCCCTCTTCTCTCCGGGTAACCAGAATTTCTCACCTATTACTGATCTACACAATATGAGTGAAGGTGTATATAGTCCCGTATATCACAGTCCTTGTACCCCAAAAATTATGTGCCCCAAGTAAGAATTGACCAGGGGTCTGTAAGGCACAGAATGCAGGGGTCTGTAAGGCACAGAGTGCTGGGGTCTGTAAGGCACAGAGTGCAGGGGTCTGTAAGGCACAGAGTGCAGGGGTCGGGAGAGTATAACGCATAGGTCAGTATCAGAGTACAAAAAAAAAAAAAACGAACTCCCTCCTTAATTCCTACATTACATATCCCCCCTTACTAGTAAATGCCGCCCCCCTCCCCCAGTACAGCTCCCTCCCACCCAGTACATATCTCTCCTCCAGTATAGCGCCCCCTTCCTTAGTACAGCCCCCCCCAGTAGAGATCACCTTCCCACTAGTAAATGCCACCCCCCCAGTACAGAACCACCTAGCACAGATTTCCCCCTCCAGTACAGCCCCCCTACCTTAGTACAGATCCCCCTTCCCCAGTATAGAACCACCCAGCACACATTTCCCTCCCCAGTACATATTCCCCTCCAGTACAGCCTTCTTCTCTAGTATAGCCCCCCCCCCCCCCAGTAGAGATCCCCTTCTCACTAGTAAATGCCACCCCCCAGTACAGAACCACCAATCACAGATTTCCCCCTCCAGTACAGCCCCCCTACCTTAGTACAGCCCCCCCCCCCAGTACATATCTCCCTCCTGTACAGCTCCCCCCCTTCCTTAGTACAGATCTTCCCCACCGGTATAGCTGCCACCAGTACGGATCTCATCAGTAGTACAGATTCCCGACCACCACTACAGCCCCTGCCAGTACATATCCTCCTCCAGTACATCTCCCCCTTCCTTTGTACCCCCCCCCCAGTACAGAACCACCTAGCACACATTTCCCTCCCCAGTACCTATCCCCCTCCAGTACAGCCCCCTTCCTTAGTACAGACCCCCCCAGTACAGAACCACCCAGAACAAGTTCCCCTCCCCAGTACATATCCCCCCTCCAGTACAGCGCCCCTCCTTAGTACAGACCCCCCCCCCAGTACAGAACCACCCAGAACAAGTTCCACTCCCAAGTACATATCTCCCTCCTGTACAGCTCCCCCCCCCCTCCTTAGTACAGATCTTCCCCACCGGTATAGCTGCCACCAGTACGGATCTCCCCAGTAGTACAGATTCCCGACCACCACTACAGCCCCTGCCAGTACATATTCCCCGACCAGTACAGCTTCCCCCTTCTTTAGTACTGACCCCCAGTACAGAACCACCAAGCACAGCTTTCCCTCCCCAGTACATACCTTCCTCCAGTACAGCTCCCCCTTCCTTAGTACAGATCTCAAAGCCCCCCCCCCCCAGTACAAAACCAGCCATCACAGATTTCCTTTTCAGAACCATTCAGGGTGTAAATCAGACAATTTAAGGTGAATAAAGATATCCTCCACCGAACATCAACACACCGGGCCTCTTACCGCAAGCAGCGGACCACTAGATTATAGATTCCAAAGTACTCGTATTTTGCATGTTAAAACGAGCATGTCATAAGGTTCTAGATTGTGAGCTCTAACGAGCAGGGCCCTCTGATCATTCCTGTATTAAATTGTATTGTAACTATAATGTCTTCCCTGATGTTGTAAAGCGCTGCGTAAACTGTTGGCGCTATATAAATCCTGTATAATAATAATAAGGTAAAAACGATCAAATTTTTCCAACCAACAAGATGGCCGCGGTCAGCAAAATGCTGACCGCGACCATCTTGTTGGTTGGAAAAATTTGATCGTTTTTACCTTATGACATGCTCGTTTTAACATGCAAAATACGAGTACTTTGGAATCTATAATCTAGTGGTCCACTGCTTGCGGTAAGAGGCCGGTGTGTTGATGTTCGGTGGAGGATGATACCATTGTGACGTCAGATCCCAGGCTCCACCCTACGCGTTCCATCCAATGAGGGACGTCGTCAGGAACGTCTTCATTTTAAGACAGTTTTACATGGTTTTCCGCACCAGTTAACCACTGGGAATTCCTGTCTTGTTATTTCCACAAAGGAGATACAGTGTAACATAAATATAAGGTGGGGGAAGGAAGAGAGTATAGGCAATCTATGGAGAATATTAGGATATAGAGAGGACAGCATGCAGATCAGATTACAGGAATTCCGTTCATTTTGAGGTTATCCCTCTTTTAGACGACTTCTTGGTGTTGTACTGTAATCTTTTGTGTATTTAGCTTGTCACAACTCTTTATTGTAGAATCTGTATAACATACCATTTCTCTATTAGACCGCCCGGGTGTCATCGAACATGACCTCATCGACGAGATCCATGAGAAGACGGCTCTGACGCTGAAATGCTACATTGACTATCACCACCCTCTGCCAGACAGCAGGTAACCCATTGCTGCACAGATATGGTCCAAATTGGTAGGTAGGCATGGGAAGGTGTCCAATGCTAGTACTGCCACAAACGCCCTCATTGTACCTCTCCCTATAGAAGATGCCAGAATTGCTGAGTTCCCAGTTTGGACTTGCTTACATGCAGGGCTGGTGCAAGGATTTTTGACAGATTCAAAAACATCAAATGTTTACCTATCCAAAAAAAGAGGGTTAGGGTTAGCACTTTCCCCAACTTGTTCATTCCCCGACTTAGTGGGGTAGGCGGTACAATTTGGTGGGGGTGGGTCAGCCACGCCTCGTGACCTTTAACCTCTGGGAACCCGCCTTCTGACCTTTGACCTCTGGGGGAGGTCCCTGTTCCAATTCCCGAGTCCTAGCCTTATTCTTCAAGGGGAAACCCTAACCCTAACCCCTAATCCTAATTCCTTTTTCCAGTTCTTCTATTTTCACGACCGATTCTGACATCTTGTGAAGCTATAACAATCGAAACATAACATATTTTCATTTTTTTTTATTAGGTTCCTTTATGCCAAACTTCTGTCTTTGTTGGCCGAACTCCGCACCTTAAATGAGGAGAATGCAAAGCAGATGATCCACATTCAGAACATAATGTCTGACGCTATGACCCCGCTGATGAAGGAGATTTTCAGCTGAAGGACATAGCCCGCCAGGAATGATGAAACACAAGCTGTGACGGGGCATTGGCTGCCAAGCGTTATCCTTGGATGCTTCTCGTCCCGGTTATGTTTGGGCTTGCTCGGTCTTTACGCACAAAAAACAATGTTCTTCGGGATGCTGGCCGATGTTCAACACAAACTGGTTGGACCAGGAACCTGGTTCATATTCCATGCACTTTTCCCCAATGACTGATAACTGTGGAAGGACTTCTGTTACGGGAGACAGAAAAATAAACTGACCTAATAGGGACAAGGTCCTTAAAGATGCCAAAGTAACGGAGAACGTTCTACAAGATATCGAGGACTTTCTGAAAGGACAACTTTGCTATCGTCACATGATTTCAGAAGGAAGACACCAACATCTCATCAGTATAATGAATTGAGGATGACTATGCCAACTTCTCATAATGGCTTGAGGACCACCTCCTATGTATATTGATTTGACAATGGATAGGCCAATTTCCCATAATGGTTAGAGGACCACCTTCTCATCAGTATAATGATTTGAGGTTGACTATGCCAACTTCTCATGATGGTTAGGAGGACCACCTCCTCATCATTATATTGATTTGAGGAGGACTATGCCAACTTCTCATGATGGTTAGAGGACCACCTCCTCATCATTATAATGATGTGAAGATGACTATGCCAACTTCTCATGATGGTTAGGAGGACCACCTCCTCATCGTTATATTGATTTGAGGAGGACTATGCCAACTTCTCATGATGGTTAGAGGACCACCTCCTCATCATTATAATGATGTGAAGATGACTATGCCATCTTTTATCAATATAATATGATGATGACTATGCCAACTTCTCATGATGGTTGAAGGGCCATCTCCTCATCAGTACAATGATTTGAGGATGACTATGCCAACTTCTCATGATGGTTTCAGGACCACCTCCTATGTATATTGATTTGATGATGACTATGCCAACTGCTCATGATGGTTTGAGGACTACCTTCTCATCAGTATATTCATTTGAGCATAAATATGCCAACTTCCCATGATGGTTAGAGGACCACCTCCTCATCAGTATATTGATTTGAGGATGACTATGCCAATTTCTCATCAGTATAATGATATGATGATGAATATGCCGACTTCTCATGATGGATTGAGGCCCACCTCCTCATCAGTATATTAATTTGAGAATGACTATGCCAACTTCTCATGATGGTTAGAGGACCACCTCCTCATCAGTATAATGATTTGAGGATGACTATGCCAACTTCTCATCAGTATAATGATATGATGATGACTATGCCAACTTCTCATGATGGTTAGAGGACCATCTCCTCATCAGTATGATGATTTGGGGATGACTATGCCAACTTCTCATGATAGTTAGAGGACCATCTCCTCATCATTATAATGATGTGAAGATGACTATGCCAACTTCTCATCAGGATAATATGATGATGACTATGCCAACTTCTCATGATGGTTGAAGGACCATCTCCTCATCAGTATAATGATTTGAGGAGGACTATGCCAACTTCTCGTGATGGTTTCAGCACCACCTCCTATGTATATTGATTTAATGATGACTATGCCAACTTCTTATGATGGTTTGAGGACCACCTTCTCATCAGTATATTCATTTGAGCATAAATATGCCAACTTCCTATGATGGTTAGAGGACCACCTCCTCATCAGTATATTGATTTGAGAATGACTATGCCAACTTCTCATGATGGTTAGAGGACCACCTCCCTATCAGTATAATGATTTGAGGATGACTATGCCAACTTCTCATCAGTATAATGATATGATGATGACTATGCCAACTTCTCATGATGGTTAGAGGACCATCTCCTCATCAGTATGATTTGAGGAGGATGACTATGCCAAGTTGCCAACTTCTCATGACGGTTAGGAGGACCACCTCCTCATCAGTATAATGATTTGAGGATGACTATGCCAACTTCTCATCAGTATAATGATATGATGATGACTATGCCAACTTCTCATGATGGTTAGAGGACCATCTCTTCATCAGTATGATGATTTGGGGATGACTATGCCAACTTCTCATGATGGTTAGGAGGACCACCTCCTCATCAGTATAATGATTTGAGGATGACTATGCCAACTTCTCATCAGTATAATGATTTGAGGATGACTATGCCAACTTCTCATGATGGTTTCAGGACCACCTCCTATGTATATTGATTTGATGATTTATAGGCCAACTTCTAATGATGGTTAGAGATCCACCTCCTCATCAGTAGAATGATTTGAGGATGACTACTCCATGTTTGCATTATGAGGACAACTACGCTATTTTAAGTCAATGATCTGAGGAGCACCGTGGCATCTCACAGGGATGACCTCATCATTGGAAGGAAGGATAGCTACGCCATCATGACCTATTGGCATTAGGACCACTATGCCATCTTCTCATATGGACTAGAGAACTACTTCCCCATCATTTGATCACAATGTAGATACTTACAGTGTGTTTGGTTGTCCTGTTTGGAAGATCTAGACAAAGAAATGTGAGCTTTTTGAAGAAAATGATATAAATACTTGAAGGACTTGTATGGACTTTCTGGAAGACGAATATGTTTTAGGACCAGTGAATGGTCTACAATGAGCAGTAAAGGGTCAGTCCACCTAGAAACAATACTTTAGTTGTAGGTCAGCCTTGTTAGGTAGGTTGGGTGCTCCAGCAGTAAGATCTCCCGGCCATAATTCCCAACTGTGTTATGAGGGGTTCTCACCATCCCTGTGCTGAGTTCCCGGGTCTGTACACCCGCTGTGCCCATTATGAGAGGTTCCCACCATCCCTGTGCTGAGTTCCCGGGTCTGTACACCTGCTGTGCCCATTATGAGGGGTTCCCACCATCCCTGTGCTGAGTTCCCGGGTCTGTACACCCGCTGTGCCCATTATGAGGGGTTTCCACCATCCCTGTGCTGAGTTCCCGGGGGTCTGTACACCCGCTGTGCCCATTATGAGGGTTTCCCACCATCCCTGTGCTGAGTTCCCGGGTCTGTACACCCGCTGTGCCCATTATCAGGGGTTCCCACCATCCCTGTGCTGAGTTCCCGGGTCTGTACACCCCGCTGTGCCCATTATGAGGGGTTCCCACCATCCCTGTGCTGAGTTCCCGGGTCTGAGTCCCCACCATCCCTGTACTGAGTTCCTGGGTCTGTACACCCGCTGTGCCCATTATGAGGGGTTCTCACCATCCCTGTGCTGAGTTCCCGGGTCTGTACACCTGCTGTGCCCATTATGAGGGGTTCTCACCATCCCTGTGCTGAGTTCCCAGGTCTGTACACCTGCTGTGCCCATTATGAGGGGTTCCCACCATCCCTGTGCTGAGTTCCCGGGTCTGTACACCTGCTGTGCCCATTATGAGGAGTCCCCACCATCCCTGTACTGAGTTCCTGGGTCTGTACACCCGCTGTGCCCATTATGAGGGGTTCCCACCATCCCTGTACTGAGTTCCCAGGTCTGTACACCCGCTGTGCCCATTATGAGGGGTTCCCACCATCCCTGTGCTGAGTTCCCAGGTCTGTACACCCGCTGTGCCCATTATGAGGAGTCCCCACCATCCCTGTGCTGAGTTCCCGGGTCTGTACACCCGCTGTGCCCCATTATGAGGGGTTTCCACCATCCCTGTGCTGAGTTCCCGGGTCTGTACACCCGCTGTGCCCATTATGAGGGGTTCCCGCCATCCCTGTGCTGAGTTCCCGGGTCTGTACACCCGCTGTGCCCATTATGAGGGGTTCCCGCCATCCCTGTGCTGAGTTCCCGGGTCTGTACACCCGCTGTGCCCATTATGAGGGGTTCCCGCCATCCCTGTGCTGAGTTCCCGGGTCTGTACACCCGCTGTGCCCATTATGAGGGGTTCCCACCATCCCTGTGCTGAGTTCCCGGGTCTGTACACCCGCTGTGCCCATTATGAGGGGTTCCCGCCATCCCTGTGCTGAGTTCCCGGGTCTGTACACCCGCTGTGCCCATTATGAGGGGTTCCCACCATCCCTGTGCTGGACTTTTTTTGTGCAGACTGGCCCTTTAAGAAATAAGTCCTTTTCTGTTCCTCTCTATATCCTGGTGGTGGGCGGAGCTCAATCAGCGTAGGAGGCGTGCCGGTGACACGGGGGGGGAGGGGGTGTGAAGCGGCGCACAGCTTCCGAATCTGCTGTTGAATAGAGAGCCGCGCTCCCGGCTGGCACTTATTGGCGAGCCGCCTCCGTCTTCAGAGCGAGCCGCGATTAGCGTGCAATCACACCGCCCACACACCGCGCTATTTATACTCCATTCCAAGGACAAAATATAAATACATAATAATAAAAAAAAAACATAATATTTCTAAGCTGCACATCCCCCGCAGGCACACCAGCTGAAGTGTCACATCAGGCTGGCAGGAGAGGGGTCTACATCTACACTGATAGTAGGCATTGAAGAAGGAGAGCAACAAGTGTCCTTATATAACCTATAGGGGGTGATTCATGCGTTGCAGCTCTGACAGTGTCACATTTCAGCTCCTCTTTCTGTCACTCTGCTCTCTCATCTCTTACCAGCACTTAGCATTAATCCACTTCCTCCAAGGACATGCATGCTGGTAGGAGGAGAGAGCAGATCGACAGAAAGAGGAGCTCATCGCTGTGCTGCTTCTCCTTTCACTGTCCAGTGACAGGTTGGGGGCTCGTCCGGGATGACTTGGAGGAAGTGGATTAATGCTATCTATTAAAGAAAGAGGAGATCATCGCTGTGCTGCTTCTCCTTTCACTGTCCAGTCACAGGATGAGGGCTCGTCCGGGATGACTTGGAGGAAGTGGATTAATGCTATCTATTAAAGAAAGAGGAGATCATCGCTGTGCTGCTTCTCCTTTCACTGTCCAGTCACAGGATGGGGGCTCGTCCGGGATGACTTGGAGGAAGTGGATTAATGCCATCTATTAAAGAAAGAGGAGCTCATCGCTGTGCTGCTTCTCCTTTCACTGTCCAGTCACAGGATGGGGGCTCGTCCGGGATGAATTGGAGGAAGTGGATTAATGCCATCTATTAAAGAAAGAGGAGATCATCGCTGTGCTGCTTCTCCTTTCACTCTCCAGTCACAGTTTGGGGGCTCGTCCGGGATGACTTGGAGGAAGTGGATTAATGCTATCAAAGAAAGAGGAGCTCATCGCTGTGCTGCTTCTCCTTTCACTGTCCATTTACAGGTTGGGGGCTCGTCTGGGATGACTTGGAGGAAGTAGATTAATGCTATCTATTAAAGAAAGAGGAGCTCATCGCTGTGCTGCTTCTCCTTTCACTGTCCAGTCACAGGTTCGGGGCTCGTCCGGGATGACTTGGAGGAAGTGGATTAATGCTATCTATTAAAGAAAGAGGAGCTCATCGCTGTGCTGCTTCTCCTTTCACTGTCCAGTCACAGGATGGGGGCTCGTCCGGGATGACTTGGAGGAAGTGGATTAATGGCATCTATTAAATCAAGTCATCCCGGACGAGCCCCCAACCTGTGACTGGACAGTGAAAGGAGAAGCAGCACAGCAACAAGCTCTGCTTTCTGTCACTCTCCTCTCCTTCTGCCAGCATGCATGTCCTTAGAGGAAGTGGATTAATGCTATCTATTAAAGAAAGAGGAGCTCATCGCTGTGCTGCTTCTCCTTTCACTGTCCAGTCACAGGATGGGGGCTCGTCCGGGATGACTTGGAAGAAGGGGATTAATTCTATCTATTAAAGAAAGGAGGAGCTCATCGCTGTGCTGCTCCTCCTTTCACTGTCCAGTCACAGGATGGGGGCTCGTCCGGGATGACTTGGAGGAAGTGGATTAATGGCATATATTAAAGAAAGAGGAGCTCATCACTGTGCTGCTTCTCCTTCCACTGTCCAGTCACAGGATGGGGGCTCGTCCGGGATGACTTGGAGGAAGTGGATTAATGGCATATATTAAAGAAAGAGGAGCTCATCACTGTGCTGCTTCTCCTTCCACTGTCCAGTCACAGGATGGGGGCTCGTCCGGGATGACTTGGAGGAAGTGGATTAATGGCATCTATTAAATAAAGTCTTCCAGGACGAGCCCCCAACCTGTGACTAGACAGTGAAAGGAGAAGCAGCACAGCGACAAGCTCTGCTTTCTGTCACTCTCCTCTCCTTCTGCCAGCATGCATGTCCTTAGAGTAAGTGGATTAATGCCATCTATTAAAGAAAGAGGAGCTCATCGCTTTGCTGCTTCTCCTTTCACTGTCCAGTCACAGGTTGGGGGCTCGTCCGGGATGACTTGGAGGAAGTGGATTAATGCTATCTATTAAAGAAAGAGGAGCTCATCGCTGTGCTGCTTCTCCTTTCACTGTCCAGTCACAGGTTGGGGGCTCGTCCAGGATGACTTGGAGGAAGTGGATTAATGCTATCTATTAAAGAAAGAGGAGCTCATCGCTGTGCTGCCTCTCCTTTCACTGTCCAGTCACAGGTTGGGGGCTCGTCCGGGACGACTTGGAGGAAGTGGATTAATGGCATCTATTAAAGAAAGAGGAGCTCATCGCTGTGGTGCTTCTCCTTTCACTGTCCAGTCACAGGATGGGGGCTCGTCCGGGATGACTTGGAGGAAGTGGATTAATGGCATCTATTAAAGAAAGAGGAGCTCATCGCTGTGCTGCTTCTCCTTTCACTGTCCAGTCACAGGATGGGGGCTCGTCCGGGATGACTTGGAGGAAATGGATTAATGCTATCTATTAAAGAAAGAGGAGCTCATCGCTGTGCTGCTTCTCCTTTCACTGTCCAGTCACAGGATGGGGGCTCGTCCGGGATGACTTGGAGGAAGTGGATTAATGGCATCTATTAAAGAAAGAGGAGCTCATCGCTGTGCTGCTTCTCCTTTCACTGTCCAGTCACAGGTTGGGGGCTCGTCCGGGATGACTTGGAGGAAGTGGATTAATGGCATCTATTAAAGAAAGAGGAGCTCATCGCTGTGCTGCTTCTCCTTTCACTGTCCAGTCACAGGATGGGGGCTCGTCCGGGATGACTTGGAGGAAATGGATTAATGCTATCTATTAAAGAAAGAGGAGCTCATCGCTGTGCTGCTTCTCCTTTCACTGTCCAGTCACAGGATGGGGGCTCGTCCGGGATGACTTGGAGGAAGTGGATTAATGCTATCTATTAAAGAAAGAGGAGCTCATCGCTGTGGTACTTCTCCTTTCACTGTCCAGTCACAGGATGGGGGCTCGTCCGGGATGACTAGGAGGAAGTGGATTAATGCTATCTATTAAAGAAAGAGGAGCTCATCGCTGTGCTGCTTCTTCTTTCACTGTCCAGTCACAGGTTGGGGGCTCGTCCAGGATGACTAGGATGAAGTGGATTAATGCTATTAAAGAAAGAGGAGCTCATCGCTGTGCTGCTTCTCCTTTCACTGTCCAGTCACAGGATGGGGGCTCGTCCGGGATGACTTGGAAGAAGTGGATTAATGCTATCTATTAAAGAAAGCGCAGCTCATCGCTGTGCTGCTTCTCCTTTCACTGTCCAGTCACAGGATGGGGGCTCGTCCGGGATGACTTGGAGGAAGTGGATTAATGCTATCTATTAACGAAAGAGGAGCTCATCGCTGTGCTGCTTCTCCTTTCACTGTCCAGTCACAGGATGGGGGCTCGTCCGGGATGACTTGGAGGAAGTGGATTAATGGCATCTATTAAATCAAGTCATCCCGGACGAGCCCCCAACCTGTGACTGGACAGTGAAAGGAGAAGCAGCACAGCGACGAGCTCTGCTTTCTTTCACTCTCCTCTCCTTCTGCCAGCATGCATGTCCTTAGAGGAAGTGGATTAATGCTATCTATTAAAGAAAGAGGAGCTCATCGCTGTGCTGCTTCTCCTTTCACTGTCCAGTCACAGGATGGGGGCTCGTCCGGGATGACTTGGAGGAAGTAGATTAATGCTATCTATTAAAGAAAGAGGAGCTCATTACTGTGCTGCTTCTCCTTCCACTGTCCAGTCACAGGATGGGGGCTCGTCCGGGATGACTTGGAGGAAGTAGATTAATGCTATCTATTAAAGAAAGAGGAGCTCATTACTGTGCTGCTTCTCCTTCCACTGTCCAGTCACAGGATGGGGGCTCGTCCGGGATGACTTGGAGGAAGTAGATTAATGCTATCTATTAAAGAAAGAGGAGCTCATTACTGTGCTGCTTCTCCTTCCACTGTCCAGTCACAGGATGGGGGCTCGTCCGGGATGACTTGGAGGAAGTGGATCAATGCTATCCATTAAAATGAGGACATCTAGTGGCAGAATAAAAGTACTGCAGGGGACATCAATTTATTGAAGGTGAATATTGATTTCCATCATACTGACATCTAGTGGCAAAATAAATGTACTACAGGGGGGGACATCTCTGGCTTGAAGGTGGATATTGATTTTCATTAAACTGGACACCTAGCGGCAGAATTTCTCTACAAGAAAAGCACATTCTTCTAATCTGTACAGGTATTTTCAGCATAAAATTGAATTAAAACAAAAAAAATAAATAAAAAAAAAATAGAAGAGGGGGGGGAGAAAGAGAAGAAAGAGAAGGGGGGGGGGAAAGAGAAGAAGGGAAAAAAATAGAAGAGGGGGGGGAGAAAGAGAAGGGGGGGGAAAGAAAGAGAAGAGGGGGGGGGGAGAAAGAGAAGGGGGGGGGGGAAAGAAAGAGAAGAGGGGGGAAAGAGAAGAGGGGGGAAAGAGAAGAGGGGGGGGGGAAAAGAAAGAGAAGAGGGGGGGGGGGGAAAGAAAGAGAAGAGGGGGGGGGAAAAGAAAGAGAAGAGGGGGGGGGAAAGAAAGAGAAGGGGGGGGGGGAAAGAAAGAGAAGGGAGGGGGGGAAGAAAGAGAAGGAGGGGGGGAGAAAGAGAAGGGAGGGGGGGAAGAAAGAGAAGGGAGGGGGGGGAAGAAAGAGAAGAGGGGGGCGGGAAAGAAAGAGAAGGGGGGGGGAAGAAAGAGAGGGGGGGGGGAAGAAAGAGAAGAGGGGGGGAAAAGAAAGAGAAGAGGGGGGGGGGGGAAAGAAAGAGAAGGGGGGGGGGGGGAAAGGAAGAGAAGAGGGGGGGGAAAAGAAAGAGAAGAGGGGGGGGAAAAGAAAGAGAAGAGGGGGGGGGAAGAAAGAGAAGGGGGGGGGGAAAGAAAGAGAAGGGGGGGGGAAAGAAAGAGAAGAGGGGGGGGGGAAAGAAAGAGAAGGGGGGGGGAAAGAAAGAGAAGAGGGGGGGGGGAAAGAAAGAGAAGAGGGGGGGGGGAAAGAAAGAGAAGAGGGGGGGGAAGAAAGAGAAGAGGGGGGGGGGAAAGAGAAGAAGGGAAAGAAATAGAAGAGGGGGGGGGAGAAAGGGAAGGGGGGGGGAAGAAAGAGAAGAGGGGGGGGGAAAGAAAGAGAAGAGGGGGGGGAGAGAAAGAGAAGAGGGGGGGGAAGAAAGAGAAGAGGGGGGGGGGGAGAGAAGGGGGGGGGAAAGAAAGAGAAGAGGGGGGGGAAAGAAAGAGAAGAGGGGGGGGGGAAAGAGAAAGAGGGGGGGAAAGAGAAAGAGAAGAGGGGGGGGGGAAGAGAAAGAGGGGGAAAGAAAGAGGAGAGAAGAGGGGGGGAGAAAGAAAGAAAGAAAGAAAGAAAGAGAAGGGGGGGAGAAGAAAGAGAAGAGGGGGGGGGAGAAAGAAGAAAGAGAAGAGGGGGGGGGGGGAGAAGAAATAAAAGTACTGCAGGGGCATCCCTTTATTGAAGATGAGTATTGCTTTACATTAGACTGAGGACATCTAGTGGCAAAATAAATGTACTGCAGGGACATCTTTTTATTGAAGGTGGATTTTGCGTTCCATCAGACTGAGGACATCTAGTGGTAGAATAAAAGTACTGCAGGGGCATCTCTAGATTGAAGCTGAATACTGCACCGAAAGCAAACTTTGATATTTTAATCTTTAAACGTGCCAATCATTACTATCTTGTTTTCATCTGAAATTCGGTCTTACAGAAAATAAAAAAGCAGACACGGGGGGGTGTGGGAAATTGCTTTATAAATAAGAACTGCGCCTCCAACTGGCCAAAACGTATTAATATCTACGGAATGATGAAGTAATATTTTTTTTTTTTAAGTCCTCTGGAAGTTGGCAAAGCCGAGCACCGCGGCGGCATCATCATCATGGAGTCCAAGGTTGGGTTATTGGAAGGCGGTAAAACACAGATGGAGGACGACGAGGCCCTGAGACTGGGGGGGGGGGTGGCCTGAGACCATAAAAGTGTGTTTTCCTTACCCTATATTAGTGCTGTGCTCCCTGTACTACATCACACCTGCCACCACCTGGGGGCAGCAAAGTCCTCACAAAAATATAAATAAATAAATAAAGCCGGCATGGCCAATTTCCAACCTCTTAAAAGCCACCAAAACGATGGTGGAATCCTTCCCAAGGCCATCAGTTTTGCCCTCTGTTTAGTTTTGGATGGAGTTACCTCTTGAGATGGGGGGGGGGGGGGGGTCAGGTTGGGGTGATGGGGGTCCAGAATTCTAGAAGGACAAAATTCTGAAGAAGGTCAGTCCACTCAACGCTGAAATTCCAATTTTGGGCGAGGTACCAAAGCGCTGAGTTATGTGGTTATAAAACTCAGACTGCATTGGTGAGATCTGTGCGCCAACAGGTGTAGGGCCCCAACGGAGCACCTGAAGTCATTATGGGTGGAGTCTGCTCTCCCAGTGGGATTCCCTTCCCAGTTGGATTCCCTCATCACTGGGAGGTTTAAAAAGCCCAAAAAATGCGCCAAGATTTCAGCTTTAAGTGGACGGACCCCCTTACAATTCTCCACCTTCTGTAGCCATTACAAGGAGGTTTAATTTTCATTGTTGGATCCTCCATTCACCAAACATGATGGACAATGCAGCAACAAGAGTGAGACTCCTTGGGTTAGCTTTTTTTTTGAGGCTGCAGTAGATGGGGCGGAGCTTGGGAGCTGCAGAAGTCTTCACAACGGAATCCCGAGAGATGTCCAACGCTAGAGGCCTCCATCCATAACAGGAGGGGGGGGGGGTCACGATGGGGTCCAGAATTCTAGAAGGACAAAATTCTGAAGAAGGTCAGTCTACTCAACGCTAAAATTCCAATTTTGGGCGAGGTACCAAACCGCTGAGTTATGTGGTTATAAAACTCAGACTGCATTGGTGAGATCTGTGCGCCAACAGGTGTAGGGCCCCAACGGAGCACCTGAAGTCATTATGGGTGGTGTTCGCTCTCCCAGTTGGACTCCCTCATCACTGGGAGGTTTAAAAAGCCCAAAAAATGCGCCAAGATTTCAGCTTTAAGTGGCCGGACCCCATACAATTCTCCACCTTCTGTAGCCATTACAAGGAGGTTTCATTGTTGGATCCTCCATTCACCAAACATGATGGACAATGCAGCAACAAGAGTGAGACTCCTTGGGTTAGCTTTTTTTTTGAGGCTGCAGTAGATGGGGCGGAGCTTGGGAGCTGCAGAAGTCTTCACAACGGAATCCCGAGAGATGTCCAACGCTAGAGGCCTCCATCCATAACAGGAGGGGGGGGGGGGGTCACGATGGGGTCCAGAATTCTAGAAGGACAAAATTCTGAAGAAGGTCAGTCTACTCAACGCTAAAATTCCAATTTTGGGCGAGGGTACCAAACCGCTGAGTTATGTGGTTATAAAACTCAGACTGCATTGGTGAGATCTGTGCGCCAACAGGTGTAGGGCCCCAACGGAGCACCTGAAGTCATTATGGGTGGTGTTCGCTCTCCCAGTTGGACTCCCTCATCACTGGGAGGTTTAAAAAGCCCAAAAAATGCGCCAAGATTTCAGCTTTAAGTGGCCGGACCCCATACAATTCTCCACCTTCTGTAGCCATTACAAGGAGGTTTCATTGTTGGATCCTCCATTCACCAAACATGATGGACAATGCAGCAACAAGAGTGAGACTCCTTGGGTTAGCTTTTTTTTTGAGGCTGCAGTAGATGGGGCGGAGCTTGGGAGCTGCAGAAGTCTTCACAACGGAATCCCGAGAGATGTCCAACGCTAGAGGCCTCCATCCATAACAGGAGGGGGGGGGGGTCACGATGGGGTCCAGAATTCTAGAAGGACAAAATTCTGAAGAAGGTCAGTCTACTCAACGCTAAAATTCCAATTTTGGGCGAGGTACCAAACCGCTGAGTTATGTGGTTATAAAACTCAGACTGCATTGGTGAGATCTGTGCGCCAACAGGTGTAGGGCCCCAACGGAGCACCTGAAGTCATTATGGGTGGTGTTCGCTCTCCCAGTTGGACTCCCTCATCACTGGGAGGTTTAAAAAGCCCAAAAAATGCGCCAAGATTTCAGCTTTAAGTGGCCGGACCCCATACAATTCTCCACCTTCTGTAGCCATTACAAGGAGGTTTCATTGTTGGATCCTCCATTCACCAAACATGATGGACAATGCAGCAACAAGAGTGAGACTCCTTGGGTTAGCTTTTTTTTTGAGGCTGCAGTAGATGGGGCGGAGCTTGGGAGCTGCAGAAGTCTTCACAACGGAATCCCGAGAGATGTCCAACGCTAGAGGCCTCCATCCATAACAGGAGGGGGGGGGGGTCAGGTTGGGGTGATGGGGTCCAGAATTCTAGAAGAACAAAATTCTGAAGAAGGTCAGTCCACTCAACGCTGAAAATCCAATTTTGGGTGAGGTACCAAAGCGCTGAGTTATGTGGTTATAAAACTCAGACTGCATTGGTGAGATCTGTGCGCCAACAGGTGTAGGGCCCCAACGGAGCACCTGAAGTCATTATGGGTGGAGTCTGCTCTCCCAGTGGGATTCCCTTCCCAGTTGGATTCCCTCATCACTGGGAGGTTTAAAAAGCCAAAAAAATGCGCCAAGATTTCAGCTTTAAGTAGACGGACCCCCTTACAATTCTCCACCTTCTGTAGCCATTACAAGGAGGTTTCATTGTTGGATCCTCCATTCACCAAACATGATGGACAATGCAGCAACAAGAGTGAGACTCCTTGGGTTAGCTTTTTTTTGAGGCTGCAGTAGATGGGGCGGAGCTTGGGAGCTGCAGAAATCTTCACAACGGAATCGCGAGAGATGCCCAACGCTAGAGGCCTCCATCCATAACAGGAAGACTATCGGGTGGACCGACTCCAACCTTCGTCCATAAAGGAGAGTGAGAAGAGAATTTCTACAAATGGTCCTTCCATCAGAAGAGTCCATCTTAGAAATACTGATAAATAAACTTTACAAAAGAAAAAAAAGCCATAAATCCGCACCCTGAGGTCAGCGCAGGATCGGCAAGTCGGTTTAGGGGGGGGGGGGGGTGACCAGTACAGAAGTCAGCAAATTTCAGGGGCCCCCCCCCCCCCCGATGGACGTCAGCCCTCTTCATCCCACCATGATGGTAAAGCCGCAGTGAAATTTGTTCTTCCAGTGATTCATGAACGCTCCGAGGGCCAGGGTGACGGGCAGAGGGGGCAGCCTTTTCTCGAGCACCGCCCCCACGCACCACGCACTGTCCACCGAGCCTTTGAAGACCACGTTGGCTTTGGGGAGGTTGAGGTGGTAGCCGAAAGCGAAGGTGGTTTCCTGAAGACGAGTGTTGGCTTCAAACTCCACTCCGACCTGAATCTGGAGGGTGGAAGGGGGGGGGGGGGGGTAACTCTTAAAATTGTGCAACAGGAATATTAACTAAAACACATATATCCATTTTTATTTTATTTTTACACCGTACGGTATACTGTCAACTACGTCCTCTACACAAACTTTCTTGACATTTTATTTTGTCCTTAAAGGGGTGTTCCAGCCAATTTGTATGTTTATTAAAAGTCAGCAGCTACAAAAAGTGTAGCTGCTGGCTTTTAAAAAAACAGACACTTACCTGCTCCAGCGACGCGCCGGCCGGTGCTCCGCTCCTCTCCCCC
>NC_053501.1:114794974-114824974 GCF_905171775.1 Rana temporaria
AATACATAGAAATATCCCATCCCCCCCCCATACACACCCAGCGCCGAGCTCTCACCGTCCTCCCTCCACCGATCTCCAGCCCCGGCCTGAGCCTGTCCTCCCATTCATGTCACCTGGGGAGAACCCGCCATTACTACTGCTGGCAGGCTCCGCCCGGCCTGACGTCACAGGCGCCCACACACACACACATCAAAGAGGCGGCCATGTTGGATGCGGGCAGAGGAGGACGAGGTGTCATGGAGAGGCGTGGCCACAGTCTCCACCGCTCACCAATACGGAGACGTTTCGTCACATGACCTGTTTGTACTTTAAAGGAGACGTACAGAAGGCGGCCGGGGGGGGGTTCTAGAATCAGCAAAGAGGACCTGTCATCCCTATAAATACATTATATATATATATGGATCCCAATAAAGAGGACCTGTCATATTTCTCTCTCTCTCTCTCTCTCTCTCTCTCTCTCTCTCTCTCTCTAAAATAAAGAGGACCTGTCATCCATATATATATATATATACACACACACACATAAAAAGAGAAAGATGACAGGTTCTCTTTATTATATATATATATATAGAGAGAGAGAGAGAGAGAGAGAGAGAGAGAGCTGATCATCTCTCTCTCTCTATATATATATATATAAAATAAAGAGGACCTGTCATCTCTATATATATATATATATATATATATATATATATATATATATATATATATATATAAAATAAAGAGGACCTGTCATCTCGCTCTATATATATATAAAATAAAGAGGACCTGTCATCTATATATATATATATATACACATAAAGAGAGAAAGATGACAGGTCCTCTTTATTTTATATATATATAGAGCGAGATGACAGGTCCTCTTTATTAGGATAAATATATGTATATAGACAAGTAAAGAAGACCTGTTCTCTGTATATATATATATATATATATATATATATATATATATATATATATATAGATATATTGATATGACATGTCCTCTTTATTCATGTATAACTGATATCAGACAGGTCCTCTTTATTTTTATATATATATATAGATGACAGGTCCTATTTAAAATATATATATATACATAGAAAGGGAGATGGCAGGTCATCTTTATTAGGATAAATATGTTTATATATAGACAAATAAAGAAGACCTGTTCTCTGTATATAGATAGATATATTGATAAGACATGTCCTCTTTATTGATGTATAACTGATATCAGACAGGTCCTCTTTATTAATGATCAAGGGTCAGCTCCTCCTCCCCTAGGGCGGGGCCTGTGACGTGGATGGCACGACTCACGTCATGCGTACGGCAGGGAGTGTCTCTGGCCCTTTAAGGCAATCTCCGCGCCCCGCGTGACATGACGGCGAGCGGCGATTGGCTGGCAGAGCCAGGCCTCTGACTTCCGGGATCGGACTGGGGGGCAGGTGTGGTGGTGGTGGTTGTCCCCGGGAGGAGAAGATCGGGACAGAGCGGGGACCGGAGGAGTACGGGAGAGGTGACTGTGGGGGAGAGGGCGGACACCGATATCATAATCACCGCGTGTGTGTTGTAGTGGGGGGACCGATGTAGAGTCACATACACCCCCTGACCTCTGTACACCCCCTCCCCCCATTCATATACAGCACTCACCACAGGAGCTTACACTCTAATGTCCCCTCCCCCACACACTATTATTATTTATATCGCTCTGACATGTACTGTGGCGTTGTACACTGACCTCACCCTCTCTCTCTCAGGTCATGTCTGCTCTCCTCCGATCATCACAGTGGAATTCTCTGATTGGCTGATGGATGTCGGTGGAAGGATCCCTGAGGAGGTAATGGCTGGTTGTGTTTGTACTCCTCCCCCGTCATTGTTCCCGATACTCAGGGGGGTGACTGCAGCTCGTTACCATAGCGTTGTATTACGCTCTGTACAGGTATGGTGGGCCTTTTCAGGAGACGCCTCGGGTTGGCCGTTTTCGGGAGACGCCTCGGCTTGGCCGTTTTTCGGGAGACGCCTCGGCTTGGCCGTTTTTCGGGAGACGCCTCGGCTTGGCCGTTTTTCGGGAGACGCCTCGGCTTGGCCGTTTTTCGGGAGACGCCTCGGCTTGGCCGTTTTTCGGGAGACGCCTCGGCTTGGCCGTTTTTCGGGAGACGCCTCGGCTTGGCCGTTTTTCGGGAGACGCCTCGGCTTGGCCGTTTTTCGGGAGACGCCTCGGCTTGGCCGTTTTTCGGGAGACGCCTCGGCTTGGCCGTTTTTCGGGAGACGCCTCGGCTTGGCCGTTTTTCGGGAGACGCCTCGGCTTGGCCGTTTTTCGGGAGACGCCTCGGCTTGGCCGTTTTTCGGGAGACGCCTCGGCTTGGCCGTTTTTTCGGGAGACGCCTCGGCTTGGCCTCTGAGGGGATACCGATGTTGGCCTCTGAGGGGATACCGATGTTGGCCTCTGAGGGGATACCGATGTTGGCCTCTGAGGGGATACCGATGTTGGCCTCTGAGGGGATACCGATGTTGGCCTCTGAGGGGATACCGATGTTGGCCTCTGAGGGGATACCGATGTTGGCCTCTGAGGGGATACCGATGTTGGCCTCTGAGGGGATACCGATGTTGGCCTCTGAGGGGATACCGATGTTGGCCTCTGAGGGGATGTCTTGGGTTTGCCCTATGAGGGGACACCGATGTTGGCCTCTGAGGGGATGTCTTGGGTTTGCCCTATGAGGGGACACCGACATTGGCCTCTGAGGGGATGTCTTGGGTTTGCCCTATGAGGGGACACCGACATTGGCCTCTGAGGGGATGTCTTGGGTTTGCCCTATGAGGGGACACCGACATTGGCCTCTGAGGGGATGTCTTGGGTTTGCCCTATAAGGGGACACCGACATTGGCCTCTGAGGGGATGTCTTGGGTTTGCCCTATAAGGGGACACCGACATTGGCCTCTGAGGGGATGTCTTGGGTTTGCCCTATAAGGGGACACCAGTTTTGATGGGATACCTTGGTTGGCCTTTGAAGGGACATGAGTGTTGGCCCTTTTGAGAGGACACCAGTGTTGACCTTTGAGGTGACGCCAGTTTTGAGGGGACGCCTTGGGTCGGCCATTTTTGTTAAAGGCACCTATTTGGCTACAGCAGCTTGCTTTGCTTTAACTCCTTGAATACCAGGAAGTTTATAAAACGTATCTTGGTACACGAGGGGATAAGGAACGCCCTTGTTTCCCTCCTTTATTTTCAGGCTGTATCGTTCATTTTTCTGAATGAAGTCGGGTTCTCTCCAGCACTGGGATAAAGTGTGAGGTTGTGTCGGGTCGGCGAACTCTCTGCGTTTTATATTTTTATGGTTATTCCCTTCTTTATGAGTGTGAGATTCTCTCCTGAGTCACATGACTCCCCTGAGGTGTCACCAGACTCCGACTCGTGTCATTCAGTAGACGGGTCCCATCCCCGGAAATTCCACAGAACTGGTCCCAGCCAGTGGTCAGGAATTAATCGGTTTTACGATGCGACTAACGAGTTACACCCGTGTCACAAAAACAGGACCTGTCATGGCGGTTTTCATCCACCATTGGTGATTGCCATTGCTGGATCTGGGAAGTAGTGCTGGTGCCCACGTTGGGTGAGAGAGTGGGGACCACTGAGGGTTAAGTGCGGACCCCCCCCAAACTCATTTCTCAGTGGTTCCCCCTCCGCTCTCACCCCACCGCAGTCTGCCCCCTTCCGCTCTACACCCCGCCGCGGTCCCCCTCTGCACTCAACCCTTCATGGTTCGTCCCTGACCCCCTCCCCGCTCTACACCCTGCCGCGGTCCCCCTCTGCACTCAACCCTTCATGGTCCGTCCCTGACCCCCTCCCCGCTCTACACCCTGCCGCGGTCCCCCTCTGCACTCAACCCCTTACGGTCCGTCCCTGACCCCCCCCCCCCCTCTGCTCTCACCCCGCCGCGGTCCCCCTCTGCTCTCACCCCGCCGCGGTCCCCCTCTGCTCTCACCCCGCCGCGGTCCCCCTCTGCTCTCACCCCACCGCGGTCCCCCTCTGCTCTCACCCCACCGCGGTCCCCCTCTGCTCTCACCCCACCGCGGTCCCCCTCTGCTCTCACCCCACCGCGGTCCCCCTCTGCTCTCACCCCACCGCGGTCCCCCTCTGCTCTCACCCCACCGCGGTCCCCCTCTGCTCTCACCCCACCGCGGTCCCCCTCTGCTCTCACCCCACCGCGGTCCCCCTCTGCTCTCACCCCACCGCGGTCCCCCTCTGCTCTCACCCCACCGCGGTCCCCCTCTGCTCTCACCCCACCGCGGTCCCCCTCTGCTCTCACCCCACCGCGGTCCCCCTCTGCTCTCACCCCACCGCGGTCCCCCTCTGCTCTCACCCCACCGCGGTCCCCCTCTGCTCTCACCCCACCGCGGTCCCCCTCTGCTCTCACCCCACCGCGGTCCCCCTCTGCTCTCACCCCACCGCGGTCCCCCTCTGCTCTCACCCCACCGCGGTCCCCCTCTGCTCTCACCCCACCGCGGTCCCCCTCTGCTCTCACCCCACCGCGGTCCCCCTCTGCTCTCACCCCACCGCGGTCCCCCTCTGCTCTCACCCCACCGCGGTCCCCCTCTGCTCTCACCCCACCGCGGTCCCCCTCTGCTCTCACCCCACCGCGGTCCCCCTCTGCTCTCACCCCACCGCGGTCCCCCTCTGCTCTCACCCCACCGCGGTCCCCCTCTGCTCTCACCCCACCGCGGTCCCCCTCTGCTCTCACCCCACCGCGGTCCCCCTCTGCTCTCACCCCACCGCGGTCCCCCTCTGCTCTCACCCCACCGCGGTCCCCCTCTGCTCTCACCCCACCGCGGTCCCCCTCTGCTCTCACCCCACCGCGGTCCCCCTCTGCTCTCACCCCACCGCGGTCCCCCTCTGCTCTCACCCCACCGCGGTCCCCCTCTGCTCTCACCCCACCGCGGTCCCCCTCTGCTCTCACCCCACCGCGGTCCCCCTCTGCTCTCACCCCACCGCGGTCCCCCTCTGCTCTCACCCCACCGCGGTCCCCCTCTGCTCTCACCCCACCGCGGTCCCCCTCTGCTCTCACCCCACCGCGGTCCCCCTCTGCTCTCACCCCACCGCGGTCCCCCTCTGCTCTCACCCCACCGCGGTCCCCCTCTGCTCTCACCCCACCGCGGTCCCCCTCTGCTCTCACCCCACCGCGGTCCCCCTCTGCTCTCACCCCACCGCGGTCCCCCTCTGCTCTCACCCCACCGCGGTCCCCCTCTGCTCTCACCCCACCGCGGTCCCCCTCTGCTCTCACCCCACCGCGGTCCCCCTCTGCTCTCACCCCACCGCGGTCCCCCTCTGCTCTCACCCCACCGCGGTCCCCCTCTGCTCTCACCCCACCGCGGTCCCCCTCTGCTCTCACCCCACCGCGGTCCCCCTCTGCTCTCACCCCACCGCGGTCCCCCTCTGCTCTCACCCCACCGCGGTCCCCCTCTGCTCTCACCCCACCGCGGTCCCCCTCTGCTCTCACCCCACCGCGGTCCCCCTCTGCTCTCACCCCACCGCGGTCCCCCTCTGCTCTCACCCCACCGCGGTCCCCCTCTGCTCTCACCCCACCGCGGTCCCCCTCTGCTCTCACCCCACCGCGGTCCCCCTCTGCTCTCACCCCACCGCGGTCCCCCTCTGCTCTCACCCCACCGCGGTCCCCCTCTGCTCTCACCCCACCGCGGTCCCCCTCCGCACTCAACCCTCAGCGGTCCGTCCTCGCCGCGGTCCCCCTCCGCTCTCACCCCGCTGCGGTCCCCCTCCGCACTCAACCCTCCATGGTCCGTCCCTGCCCCCCTCCCCGCTCTACACCCCGCCGCGGTCCTCCTCCGCACTCAACCCTTCATGGTCCGTCCCTGCCCCCCTCCCCGCTCCCACCCCACCGCAGTCCACCTCTGCACTCAACCCTTCACGGTCCGTCCCCGCCGTGGTCCCCCTCCGCTCTCACCCCGCCGCGGTCCCCCTCTGCACTCACCCCGCCAGCCGGATCCGCCACCTGTCCTCATTGGCCAGGAGGAGAAGCCGGAAGACAACAATGGCATATATTTTTCGAGCCATAGAAACGTTCGAGTCCGGCTCCCAGCATGCAAACTAGGGGGACGGCAACCCTGTGCCCCTTATGGACCCCTGATTTGATCACTTATATATAATATTATATATTATAATATTATATCGAAATTTTCTAGCAAAAAAAAAGCTCAACTGATGGGTTTTGCCGCCACCCTCCACCTCACTCAATGAGGGGCTCAGGTTGGGATTCCATAGGGAGCCTGAAATCAAAGCTGGATTGTAACTTTGTGAAGCTCGTCTTGTGCAACACTAGCAATTTTGACCACATGGGGATACAATGTAACAAATAGTAGCAAGTGTGTTCTAAGTAGTCAATGCCACCAGCTTCCAGCAGAGGGAGTTGGCTTTAGATCTGGTGGATCGGGTTTACAATAATCGCGGTGTCTCCCTTTTTTAGGTGTGACGGCGTCAATCCGGCATCATGGAGGACAAGCGAAACATCCAGATCATCGAGTGGGAGCACCTGGACAAGAAGAAGTTCTATGTCTTCGGGGTCTGCATGACGATGATGATCAGGGTCAGCGTCTACCCGTTCACGCTCATCCGGACGCGGCTCCAGGTGCAGAAGGGGAAGAGCCTCTACAACGGGACGTTTGACGCCTTCGTGAAGATCGTGAGGTCGGAGGGGGCCGCCGGCCTGTACCGGGGCTTCCTGGTCAACACCTTCACCCTGATCTCCGGCCAGTGCTACGTCACCACCTACGAACTCACCCGCAAGTACGTGTCGGGCTACAGCAGCAGCAACACGGTCAAGTCTCTGGTGGCGGGAGGATCGGCGTCTCTGGTGGCGCAGAGCATCACCGTGCCTATCGACGTGATCTCCCAGCACCTCATGATGCAGCGGCACGGGGAGAGCCTGGGCCGCTTCCGCATCAGCAGCGCCGACAGGAAGCAGACGATCATGTTCGGCCAGACCAGGGAGATCATCATGCAGATCTTCAGGGCGGACGGGCCCAAGGGGTTTTATCGGGGTTACGTGGCTTCGCTGATGACCTACATCCCCAACAGTGCCGTGTGGTGGCCTTTCTACCACTTCTATGCAGGTGGGTGGCAGGGCATGCTGGGAGTTGTAGTTTTTTTTTAAAGGGTTTGTATAGCCTAACTTTTAGAAAGAGTAGACCTCTGTTTTCTTTGACCTGCTGGAAAGACTCCCTTCCACTTGCTGCATTTAAATTACATTTAACTTTTGAGCTTACACCGGACTGAGGCTCCCCCCCCCCAGAAGAAGGGAATGGACTTGCATGCTCCTTTATACCCAGAAGTACCACGTGTTTCTCTAAAGTAGTGGTCTCCAAACTGTGGCCCGGGTGCCAGATATGGCCCTTTTTGCTTTCTTTTTTTTCCGGGCCCTGGGGCAATCTCCCCCCCCCCCTATTAGGAACAGTGGGGCACTAGTCCTCCCACTGACACCGATGATGTGGCATTATCTTACTGATGCAGATGATGGGGCACTCTCTTACTGGCATTGTTCCTCCCCCCGACGATGGGGAACTGTTCCTCCCACCGACGACATTGGTTCCCCATCAGTGGGAGGAATGGTGCCCCGTTGCTGGTATCAGTGGGAGGAATGGTGCCCCGTTGCTGGTATCAGTGGGAAGAATGGTGCCCCGTCGCTGGTGTCGGTGGGAGGAATGGTGCCCGTCACTGGTGTCGGTGGGAGGAATGGTGCCCCGTCACTGGTGTCGGTGGGAGGAATGGTGCCCCGTCACTGGTGTCGGTGGGAGGAATGGTGCCCCGTCACTGGTGTCGGTGGGAGGAATGGTGCCCCTTCACTGGTATCGGTGGGAGGAATGGTGCCCCTTCACTGGTATCGGTGGGAGGAATGGTGCCCCTTCACTGGTGTCGGTGGGAGGAATAGTGCCCCGTCACTGGTGTCTGTGGGAGGAATGGTGCCCCTTCACTGGTATCGGTGGGAGAAATAGTGCCCCTTCACTGGTATCGGTGGGAGGAATGGTGCCCGTCACTGGTATCGGTGGGAGGAATGGTGCCCGTCACTGGTGTCGGTGGGAGGAATGGTGCCCGTCACTGGTGTCGGTGGGAGGAATGGTGCCCCGTCACTGGTGTCGGTGGGAGGAATGGTGCCCCGTCACTGGTGTCGGTGGGAGGAATGGTGCCCCGTCACTGGTGTCGGTGGGAGGAATGGTGCCCCGTCACTGGTGTCGGTGGGAGGAATGGTGCCCCGTCACTGGTGTCGGTGGGAGGAATGGTGCCCCGTCACTGGTGTCTGTGGGAAGAATGGTGCCCCGTCACTGGTGTCTGTGGGAGGAATGGTGCCCCGTCGCTGGTGTTGGTGGGAGGAATGGTGCCCCGTCGCTGGTGTCGGTGGGAGGAATGGTGCCCCTTCACTGGTATCGGTGGGAAGAATAGTGCCCCTTCACTGGTGTTGGTGGGAGGAATAGGGCCCATCAAGGGTTTTTATGGAAGGCATAGTGCCCATCACTGGTGTTTGTGGAAGGCATGGTGCCCCGTCACTGGTGTTTGTGGGAGGAATGGTGCCCGTCACTGGTGTTTGTGGGAGGAATGGTGCCCGTCACTGGTGTTGGTGGGGGGAATATGATGGGGCATTATCACACTCTATGCCAGGACACACTTTTCCCCCCAATGGCCACAGTCTGCCCCCTAAAGTGTTAAGGTCCGTAAACCGTCTTTGTTTAGAAGGTTAGGAGACCCCCAGCTCTGAAGGAACCATTAAAGGGAAGGTGAAGCGCATGTGTTTAAGGAAAGGCGCCGCACTGCAGGGGGGGGGGGGGGGGCAGGCTTGCTTCAGGAAGTCAGCCTACCCCATAAGTAATATTTGTTATAGGTGGAGTCTAGTGGGCGGAGTCACAGGACTTCCTATTCCAAAATCGCTTGGGATTGGATTTCAGGATGGCCGTATAATGTGATTTTTATTTATTTATTCCCCCCCCCCCATGTTATAACCCTCCATTTGTTTTTGTTTTTTTGTTCCAGAACAATTATCAAGCCTGTCGCCTAAAGACTGTCCTCACCTACTGCTTCAAGCCATCTCCGCGCCCATGGCTGCAGCTACAGCGGCCACCATCACCAATCCCATGGATGTCATAAGGGCCAGAGTGCAGGTAACACAACAGAGGGGGGGGGGGGGTTCTTCTCAGTGACAATGACACTAATATACAATGATCTTTAGATATAGTAATTGTTAGTAGGGGGTCCCTGAGCCTGGAATTTTTTTAAGGGTTTTTCCATGGTAAAAAGTTGAGAAGGACTGGTATTGTGTATCTTTATTCTGAATGACGATATTTAGAGGTCGATCGATATATATCGGCCGATATTTGGCCGTTTTGGAGAAATCGGCATCGGCTGATTTCTATCCAAATTAGGCCGATGTTTAACATGGCCGCTAGCAGAGCCACGGCTCCGGGGGCTAGGCCGAAGCCGCGGCCTTTCCTGATGCTGTGACCGCAGCGGCAATCCGCGGATTGCCGCTGCGGTCACAGCATCAGGAAAGGCCGCGGCTTCGTCCTAGCTCCGGAGCTGCGGTCATCTTGGTTGGTATGCTCAGTGCGGCGGCCCTCCTCTCTGTTTACACCCACAGAGGAGGAGGGGCCGCGCTCGTGGGACACACACTGCTCTCTGGTGTCTGTACTACGAGGGGCAGGGGGGGGGTGTCTATAGTGGAGGGAGAGGGGGTCTGTACTGAGGGGGGTGACACTTTTTTTTTTTTTTTTTTGCACCAGTGCCACCTGCCAGTGCCAATTAGTTCCACTTGTCGTCCAGTGCCATCTGCCATGACGATATTTAGAGGTCGACCATCCAGTGCCAATTAGTGCCACCTTCCATCCAGTGCCACCTACCAGTGCCAACTAAAGCCATCAGTGCCACCTGCCAATGCCAATTGGTGCCAGTGCTAGCTATTGCCATCCAGTGCCAATTAGTGCTGCCAGTCAGTGCCAACCAGTGCCATCTTCCAATCAGTGCCAATAAGTGCCATCTGCTAGTACCATCTTTCAGTGCCATCCAGTGCAACCTGCCCTTGCCAATAAGTGCCACCTGCCAATCAGTGCCTTCTGCTAGTGCCATCTTCCAGTGCCAATTAGTGCCATCCAGTGCCACGAGCCAGTGCCACAATTTTTTTTTTTTTTAAATCGGCATTATATATCCGCCATCGGCCGCCCTGATTTCTAAATATCGGCATCGGCCAGAGAAAAACCCGTATCGGTCGACCTCTAACGATATTACGATGTACTTCTCGGTTCCTCATCTCTCTCTTCCTTCTCCTCCTCATATTTCAGGTTGAGGGAAAAAGCTCAATCATCAACACCTTCAAGCAGCTGATGGCGGAGGAAGGACCCTGGGGCCTGACCAAAGGCCTTTCCGCCCGGATCATCTCCTCCACCCCCTCTACCATGGTCATAGTGGTGGGCTACGAGACTCTGAAGAAACTGAGCCTCAGACCCGAGATGGTAGATTCAAGACACTGGTGACAGTACGTAGACTCGGAGATGATCCCGCAGAGAGACGGGGGGGCGACACGCTCGGGCCACAACCGCGCTGGTGGACGGCCCCTGCAAAGACAGTCCAAATTCCACTGGATCGTACACAATCGCGTGTGTGTGTGTGTGTGTATATATTTGTGTGTCTGTGCACAAAGAGAGAAAATACGGAGAGACTGTATATGTGTATATCGTACAATAAGTGCGATCGGAACTTCGGTTTTATTGGGGGTTAAAAAACGAAAACCACTGCTGCTGGGCTATCCCAAGGGGTGGACACGGAGGGATTTGGCCACCCTGCATTCTTGGCGTCAAACGGCGCCCCCTGTTGCATTTTTATTTTTAAATCTGTGTTTGTGACCATTTTTTCCAGTGCCCACCCATCGTATTCTGGTCCGCTGTGGCACCACCTTGGCCCAATTAATTTTTTTTTTTTATTCTTTATTTAACATAAATGGTGTTTGTATTTTTAGAATGGACTCTTTTTAATTTAATTTTTTCCTTTTTTTTTATATATACATAGTTTTATTGATTTTTACTTAATGGGATTTGCCAAATTTTGTTGGAAGCATGGAAGAAAAGTTTTCCCTTTTTTAAAGTGGTTCTAAAGTTAAATTGTATTGTTTTTATTTTTTAACCTTTAAAGCAGAGTTCCAGCCTTTTTTAATGTTTGTTAAGTCAGCAGCTACAAGAAGTGTAGCTGCTGACTTTTAATAAACTGATACCTGTTCCACTGTCCAGCAATGCGGCCGCCTGCCCGCCCTTAGCGTCGCTCCTCTCCTTGGCGCCTCCGTTGCCCCTCTGGTGCACCTGGCCGTGACGGCTTTCGGGCTTCATGGCCCGGCTGTGCTCCCAGGGGGGGGGACAGGCGATCTCCTGGGACCCAGGGATGGACTGGCCATTGGGACTCCAGGGAGTTTCCCGGTGGGCCGGCTTCAGTGACAGCAGACCGCCGCCCCATTTGTCTCTCCCTCCCCGCAGTGCTCACCTCCTCTCCCTCCCTGCAGCGCTCACCTGGGGGGAGCAAAGAAGCAGGGGGGGGGGGACCAAAGGAGCAGGGGGGATGACAGAGGAGCATGGGGGAGGGGACAGACAGCAACAGTTATGGCCTGGGAGTTTCTCACTTCTGCCTAATCTTGTCCCATAAGGGGGGGGGGGGGCGGGGCACCCAACTGATTCTGTGCCCCGGGTGAAATAATGTCTAGCTTCCCCACTGGTACTGCCTATAAAAATACCAGTACCAGCCATTCTACTCTAATAAAGTAGAACGGCTAGTGAAGGGAAAGAGGGGGTGCGGGTGACCGGTGCAGGAGTTGTCCGGCCGCCATGGGAGAGACCTGTCAAAGAGGGCCGGTCTGCATGAAGTCCAGGGCCAAATTTTCGTCCCAGTCACGTGTCCCAGGAGATCGCCTAGACGGCCCGTAGGTGGCAAATGTGGCATGTAAGGGGGCGAACTGCCGCTTTAAGGCCCTGTTTACATTGCCCATAATCCTAAATCGCGTGGCAAAGGCAGCACCATGTGCTGTACGCATTTGCATGGCATTAAGTGATTGTAAAGGTTCTAAATGGCGGCTGTCTCGGCTCCTCCCCACATCGGATAACCCCCTCTGGGAAAGCGCTTTCCCAAAAGGGGTTATCTTGCGGGCGCGCTCCCGAGTCCATAGACACGAATGCCGGACTCGGCCCCGCCCCCCTGACGCCTACGTCATTGGATTTGATTGACGGCAGCGGGAGCCAATGACTAGGCATAGGATGCATTAAGGTGAACAAAAACAGGAAGGTTTACAACCCCCTTTTATGTTTCATTTGCACTCCAAAATATGATGCGATTCTGCGTGGTAAACCGCGCCTTCACAAATCATCATGTGAAGTTTTACCCCCCCCCCCCCAAAAGAAAGGGAGCAGGAGCTTCTTTTCAGGCAACAAACACGCATGGGGCAGCCTATTTAAGTGAGTGAATCGTGTGCTGCCCTATGCGACACACAGAATCGCATGCAAAGCGCAATGTCAAAATTGCATAGCGGGAGTGTTTGTTACCGCTATAAGATCATGTGAACAAGGCCTTATGCATTAGGGTAAAAGGTATTTGGGGGGGGGTAGCTGCCCCCCCCCCCCCCAAATACTCACCTGAGCCCCATCTCGATCCAGCATTGTGCACAAGAGCAGCAGCTCTCTCCCTCCTCACTGGATAGAGAGGCAGCAGTAGGAGCCGTTGACTCCTGCTGCTGTCAATCATAGCCAGTAAGGAGCAAACAGAGGGTGGGGGTGCTAAGCAGCTTGCAGAGGGGAGGAGCCATGAGTGGTGGCGGGGGACCCCAGAAGAGAAGGATTGGGGGGGCTGCTTTGTGCAAAACCGTTACACAGAGCAGGTGTCTATTACATGCTTGTTATTTTAAAATAAAAATGCACCCTTTAGAGTCACTTTAAAGGATATAACCACTTCTTAAAGAATTATATGACGAACTAGACTTTTATGTCGCACTAGGCCCCGCCCACGAGGTACCTATAGCTCAGGAATAGAATTAAAAACGTTGAAACCCTCCTTTGAGAGAGGGAGCATCTAACATGAAATTTTTAAAGTGGAATATCGAGAACATTTAGAAAGAATGGCGACAAGTGGGGGTAAAAACCCTTCCATGGGGTCAAAGATGGCAAAAGAAACCCAACGGGCTCCATCCCTACTAAACTCTGTCAAGAAAAAGTTGATGTGTAATCGGTTTGTGTGTTGCCTTCCCTCCCCCTCTCCAAGTCAACCTTCTAACTAAATTCTTAAATTTAAACCTTTTTATGGTTTTCGTTTCCTTGTATTGGCCCTCACTGGGTCTCTGTGATTTCTCTCTATGTAATAAAGGCAGATCATGGGAGGCCGGAAAGGCTTCCTGAACCCATCACAGCACCCAATCCCTCTCAAGAGCCCTCAGCCCCCCCCCGGTGCACAGCAGTGGGCAGGCTCTTGGGGGAGGAGTTATGCAAATGACATCAAAATGCCCTGGAGGGTGGATCCTAAACCAAAAGAACAAGAGCCAGCCCAAATTCATATAAGGGATTCCAAAGCCGCTTCAATAATTCACAAGATATTCGACGCGTTTCGGTTGACCACAAGGATGTAAACCTTTACAAAATTAAGAATGTTGACGGCAACGGTTACCTGAACTTTACTGATTTCTGTTATACGCCTTGGCTGTATTCAATTTAACGGGCTTTGAATGAGTAGAGGCCTACAGTGTTCATAGAGCAGATTGCTGGGTTTAACCACTTAAGCCCCGGACCATTTTGCAGCTAAATGCCCAGGCCAGGTTTTGCGATTCGGCACTGCGTCGCTTTAACAGACAATTGTGCGGTCGTGCGACGTGGCTCCCAAACAAAATTGGCGTCCTTTTTTCCCCACAAATAGAGCTTTCTTTTGGTGGTATTTGATCACCTCTGCGGTTTTTATTTTTTGCGCTATAAACAAAAATAGAGCGTCAATTTTGAAAAAAATGCAATATTTTTTACTTGTTGCTATAATAAATATCCCCCAAAAAACATATATAAAATATTTTTTTCCCTCAGTTTAGGCCGATACGTATTCTTCTACCTATTTTTGGTAAAAAAAAATCCCAATAAGCGTTTATCGGTTGGTTTGCGCAAAATTTATAGCGTTTACAAAATAGGGGATAGTTTTATTGCATTTTTATTAATTTTTTTTTTTTTACTACTAATGGCGGCGATCAGCGATTTTTTTTCGTGACTGCGACATTATGGCAGACACTTCGGACAATTTTGACACATTTTTGGGACCATTGTCATTTTCACAGCAAAAAATGCATTTAAATTGCATTGTTTATTGTGAAAATGACAGTTGCAGTTTGGGAGTTAACCACAGGGGGCGCTGTAGGGGTTAGTGTTCACTTAGTGTGTGTTTACAACTGTAGGGGGGTGTGGCTGTAGGACTGACGTCGTCGATCGAGTCTCCCTTATAAAAGGGATCCCTCGATCGATGCAACCGCCACAATAAAGCACGGGGGAAGCCGTGTTTACATACGGCTCTCCCCGTGCTTCAGCCTCGGGGAGCGATCGCAACGGAGCGGCTATAAACGAATAGCCACGCCGTCGTCCTGGATCGCTCCCCAAGGGCATCCGCCCGCCGCACGCAGCGGAGGGGGTCCCGATCGGACCCCCCCCCCCCCACGCTAGAAGGCAGGGACGTATATATACGCCAATGTGCCTGTCCGTGCCATTCTGCGGACGTAAATAGTCGTGCGGTGGGCGTTAAGGGGTTGATTGGTTTATGGGGGTGGAAATGGCTGCAGAAGTGGATATACAGGAGAACCTTGGATTACGAGTAGAATCCGTTCCAGGAGAATGCTCGTGATCCAAAGTACTTGCATATCAAAGCGAGTTTCCCCATAGAAGTCAATGGAAACGAAAATAATTTGTTCCACATTGACTTCTATGGAATGCAATACCGCATGTGGCCAGAGGTGGCGGGGGGGCACTCGAGAGCTTAGGAAAGGCTCGGGGACAGCTCGGCTGAACTCAGACTGAGTATTTCCAAATGGCTCCGGCGCACCCCCCCCCCCCCCCCCCACCTCTGGCCAACTGCTGTGGCTTGAACCCTGAGACAACACTCCTGAGTCAGGATTTTCCCCAAAAAATGCTTGTATTGCGAAACGCTCGTTAACCTCGGATTGCGAGTAATGCGGTTTTACTGTATCTCCTAATGGTGGGGTTTCCAAGCTGTCCCCCCCCCAGGGTCCTTCTAACGCTGGCCACACTTCACTTTGATTGATCGGATTGGTGATGAGTTTTTGTGGTGGATTCTAGGAGGAGTTGACCGGTTCTCCTCACCTTTTGCATTTGAGTTGAAGTAGTCACTTCGCAACTGAATCGGCTTTGTAGGTCCAAAAACTGCCTGTTCTATTTTTTATTTTTTTTGAACGTCATAGTGTATGCTTCCCTTGTGTTTAAATTCAAAATTAATTTCATCTAATAAGAGTATTTTCATAGGTCAATAATTATCTTCTGATGTCTTTACTTAGGAAAGGTGGATCCCTTGGTAATCAAACCTCTAAAATGGGCCAGAAAAGCCACTGCCCAAACACAAATGTAGAGGGAAAAAAGCATGTGAACCCGAATTAGACCGACCCTTTCTCAACCAGGGTTCTGTGGACACCTTGGGCTCCTTCAAAGTTTGCCAGGGGTTCCTTGAGTAACAGTTAAACAGTTTAACCTTTAAACTGCGTGGGGTTTTTTTTCATTGTCAGGGCCCTCTAAAATGGACCAAGCCACTGCCCAAACACAACTGTAGAGAAAAAAAGATGCACCTTTCCTTTTTGATTCTGTGAACCAGAATTAGACCAACTTTTCTCAACCAGGGTTCTGTGGTCACCTTGGGTTCCTTCAAAGTTTGCCTGGGGTTCCTTGAGTAACAGTTTAACCTTTTTAAACTGTGTGTTTTTTGTTTTTTTTCTCATTGTCAGGTCCCTCTAAAATGGGCCAAGCCACTGCCCAAACACAACTGTAGAGGAAAAAGGCACACCAGTTTTATTCTGTGAACCCGAATTAGACCGACCCTTTCTCAACCAGGGTTCTGTGGACACCTTGGGTTCCTTCAAAGGTTTCCAGGGGTTCCTTAAGTAACGGTTAAACCTTAAACTGCGTAGGGGTTTTTTTTTTTCATTGTCGGGGCCCTCCAAAATGGGCCAAGCCACTGCCCAAACACAAATGTAGAGAAAAAAGATACACCTTTCCTTTTTGATTCTGTGAACCAGAATTAGACCAACTTTTCTCAACCAGGGTTCTGTGGACACCTTGGGTTCCTTCAAAGGTTTCCAGGGGTTCCTTAAGTAACAGTTAAACGGTTTAACCTTAAACTGCGTGGGGTTTTTTTTCTTCATTGTCAGGGCCCTCTAAAATGGGCCAGGCCACTGCCCAAACACAACTGTAGAGCAAAAAGGCACACCAGTCATCTTACCTTTTTGGATTCTGTGAACCAGAATTAGATCGACCTTTCTCAACCAAGGTTCTGTGGACACCTTGGGTTCCTTCAAAGGTTGCCAGGGGTTCCTTTAGTAACCGTTAAACAGTAGTCGCTTGTTGAGAGGTTGTTAATCCCATCCTTGGTGTCGAGCAGCCAGCGTGGTTGTTAATCCTTTGATTCACATGGCTAAATGTGTAAATTGTCAAATTCGAGATGGTAAAACGTCTTTATAAGTGGAAGATAGATGGTATCGGAGGTCCCCCGCTCCTGTTCAATGATGGCAGCTCCATGACGTAGGTGGCTCCTTTCATGCCCCTTTGGAACCAGTTGTCCTGTCCGTCCGTCCAAAATGTGCACCTCCACTATTTTCAAAAGGCTGTCCCTTTTTCCCTTAAGGTGTAGGAAAACTACTGCACCTCGTCTTGTGGAATTTTCATTTCGATGTTGGGCCATTCGTTTGCCGAGAGGTTACCCAATGGTTTTCAACCAGGGTTCATTGGAACCCTAGGGTTCCTCTAGAGGTGGCTAGGGGTTACCTAAGCTGTAGCTAACTGATCTCTCATCATATGGTGCCTTCATACTCCCAGGACCAACACCACTTGCCAGAGCCATGACTGTAAAGCCTCGTACACGCGATCGGTCTTCCATCAGACTTTTCCGTGGATTTTGGTCCGAAGGGGCGTTGGCTGTGAACTTGGAATGCATACACACGGCAGTACTTTTTTAGCCAACGTTCACCAAATCGCATGCTTTTTCAGCTCTTTACCGCCACCCTTTGGGCAACTTCTGCTATTGTTGTCTGATCTTTAGCATTGGTTTGAAGCATGCGTGTTTGGACTTGTGTACACGCGACCGGATGATGCTCCATTGGATATTTGTTGTCGAAAAGTTTGAGAGCATGCACAGCTAACATTTGTCCGTTGAAAAACCGAAAACAACGGTCGGATTGTCCGATAAAACAGGTCCGATCTTGTGTATGGGCCTTAAGGGGAGCATTCTTTCCACTGACCACCACCAATGGACTCATTTTATGAGGGGGTTCTCTGAGACCTGAAAATTATTGCAAGGGTTCCTTTGGGGTAAAAAGGCTGGTTTAGAGTGCAGACCTGGGCATATTATGAGCCCGAAGCCACATCTGGTCCTTTTGGCTGTCTCTATCCAGCTCCCAGAAGCTCAGTTGGACACCACTTGCCAGAGCCATGACTGTAAGGGGAGCATTCTTTCCACTGACCACCACCAATGGAAGGTGCATTTTCTCAAAGACCACCAATGGACTCATTTTAGGAGGTCTAAAAATTATTGCAAGGGTTCCTTTTGGGGTAAAAATGTTGAGAAAGGCTGGTTTAGAGTGCAGACCTGGGCATATTTTGGGCCCTGGAGCCACATCTGGTCCTTTTTGACTGTCTCTATCCAGCTCTAAGTTGGAAACGTGGGCGCGTGGGTTCCCTGGCTCCAGTTCAGCCAGTCATTAAGACGCAGTGGCTGCGCTTCCGCCCTTGTTGGTTGCATAGATGGCAGCAGTTACACTCCACTCATTCCGTTTTGACCATGTAGGGAGGGGGTCGCGCCACCCCTTGAGCGAAGGGTGGACAATGGAAGGTAGGTAGCAAGGATATGATGTAGGTTAGGGCAAGGGTTGCCAGGTCCCCACTTTTCAACCCGCCAAGAGGTGGAGCCTATGACCCCACTAGTCGTCCTTAACTTCTGCCTTGCTGCGGAAGTGATGTTGTACGCCGGGGGCATGTATAACAATGGAGGTTCTCCATAACTGTCCCAGTTTCTCAGGTGCCCCCTTGGGAAAATTAGATTGCCTGCCCTTGGTGTAGAACAATTATGATTGGTTACTAAAGGTATTTCACATTGGTGAAGGAAAGGTGGTCAATCCACATGTTGGCTGGAGGGGTCACATTGCCGTGAAGCAGCAATTTTAACTCTGCATATCAAGTCTGACAGGTGTCACCTCCTGTCTAACGCACCCATTGAAGTCAATGGGTCCACGCCACAACTGCATTCAACATGTGGCAATAGCCGTTGCCTTGGGGTAAAAAAAGAACCCCATTTAGATGGAACAAACCCCCCGGCATTGAAAAATACAGTATTACGTCTTGAGTACCTGTAAACAATGCCGTCTGAAAGGCGATTCTAGGTGGTTCGTTTTTTCCAAGGACTGAAGTCTGCCGCGTACACACGATCGGAAATTCCGACAAGAAAACCGTGGATTTTTTCCCCGAAGGAATTCTGGCTCAAACTTGTCTTGCATACACACGGTCACACAAATCTTGTCTTCTCTGACCGTCAAGAACGCGGTGACGTACAACGCTGCGACGTGCCGAGAAAAATTTAAGTTCAATGATTCCGAGCACGCGTCTAATTGATTCAGAGCATGCGTGGTTTTTTTTGTGCGTTGGGAATTGCATACACACGATCGGAAAAGTTCTTGTCGGGAAAAATTGAGAACCAGCTCTCAAATTTTTGCTGTCGGAAATTGCGACAGGAAAAAGTCAGATGGAGCCTACACATGGTTGGAATTTCCGACCGAAAGCTCACATCGAATTTTTCTTGATGGAATTTCCGATGGTGTGTACGTGGCAGAAGTGAAAAAGGCACGAAAGCCTCCATTCTCAGAGAATTCTAAAACCATAAACACGTGACGTAGGATTTTATATTTTTTTTACGATCGTAATTGTAGCGGTTGTCGCTGCGCCTTATCTAGAGGTTAATAAACTGGAGTTCGATCAGATAATAGGAGGCAGTAATTCACGTTGTTCCCGAATGACCCCTACCAACAAATCACACGACTGACGGGCAGAAGCAAATACAGATATATTTAGGAATATTAGATGGAGTTCTACTTTTTGTAAAATTTGAGTTTGACGTAAAACGATAAAAACGTCAATGAAGAGAGTTGTGTTTATAAGGGAAAAAAACTTTGTTCTAATTTTTAAGCAAAAATAAACCATCATCATCCAGTGACTATAGTGAAAATAAACGAAAAAAAATATATATATATAGTACATCTATAGTGACCGTGAATAAGCTGCAACCACTTAGTCGTGTACTCAAAAAAACACTGCGTAATAAATGTAAAAAAAAAAAAGACGAGAACGGCGCGCTTATTCAATAATGTGCCATAAAGTGATATACTCAAAGAATGAATATGATGAGTATCCAAAACATACAAATAAATAAATGTGAATAAAAGTCCAACTAAAGCCCAATGGTAGGAGTCAGTTCATATAAAAAGGTAAAAAAAATCTCATAGGGATAACTCGAAAAAAACAGACAAAACAGCGACTGTTAAATTTACCCACCGGAACTGAGGTCACAGGGCTCCACCCGACGCGTTGTGTCAGGGACCTGGATGCCTTTTTATAGATCCATCAGCAGGATTCCTTATCTGATGAGCTTTGTTTGACCCTTGGGTCATTATTGGAGGTGAGCGGCCAATTCATAAATTTAAAGTGGCTGTAAAGGTTTGAATTGTTATTTTTTTAAATAACAAACATGTCATACCTTCACGGCTTGTTTTGCACAGAGTGGCGCCGAACGGCGTTTTCTGGGGTCCCTCGGAGGCTCTCTCGGCTCCTCCCCGCCGCAGATAACCCCCCTCTGGGAAGCGCTCTTGCGGGCGTGCTCCTGAGTCCTGTATTCGGCATCCATAGCTGCCAAATACAGGACTCGGCCCCACCTCTCGGTGCCCGCGTCATTGGATTTGATTGACAGCAGCGCGAGCCAATGGCTGCGCTGCTATTAATCTATCCAATGAAGAGGCACGGCCGGGCAAAGGGAGAGCGCTTTCGCGACACAGGACTTTCCAGGGCTCAGGCAGGTAAAACGGGGGGCTGGGTGGGGGCCGGTAATCGTCAGATTTTTTTTTTCACCTTAATGCATAGGATGCATTAACCGCTTAAGGACCGGCTCACGCATATATACGTCAACACAATGCCTCCTGTGGGCAAATCGACGTGTATATATACGTCCCCTCTTTAGGATGCGGCATTGTGGGCATGGGTGCCTGCCGCAAGCTCCGGTCCCACGGACTCAATGTCTTCAGGGATACCCGCGATGGTCTCATGAAAAGGAAGAACGTGGAAATGCTGATGTAAACAAGCGGTGAAAAAACATGAACCTTTACAACCCCTTTAACAGTCGATGTTTGGATTGATGTTTTTTTGTCCCCGGCCATCGACTGTTAAAATTTATGAATTGGCCGCTCACCTCCAACAATGACCCAAAGGGTCAAACAAGGCTCATCAAATAAGGAATCCTGCTGATGGCTCTATAAAGGCATCCAGGTCCCTGAGGAAGTCACGTGACGCAACGCAACGGGAGGAGCCTTGTGACGTCAGTTCCGGTGGGTAAATTTAACAGTCGATGTTTGGATTGAGGTTTTATCTGTTTTTTTTTTCTTCTATCAAGTTATCCCTATAAAATGTTTACCTTTTTTTTATATGAACTAATTCCTCCCATTGGGTTTTAGTTGGACTTTTATTCACATTTTAATTATTTGTATGTTTTGAATACTCATCATATTCATTCTTTGAGTATATTACTTTATGGCACATTATTGAATAAGCGCACCGTTCTCGTCTTTTTTCTTTTAAATGAAGAGAGTTGAATGATGGATCACATCTCACTTTACCCTTTGTAAAGAATTGTATAAGATCACCCCAACGATGTAAAGCTGAACTCCGCAACCACGTGCAATGCTTGCGGTGCCGTGGGGCTGGCTTTTTGAGGGTTAAGTCTGCCTGTGGAACACCCTCTGAAAAGCAATCCACCTTGGATGGCTTTTTTTCAAAGGCAGCATAACCGTATGTGTGATCGAACCCTAAAGCGTATGAATTAACGCAACGTAATGGAACTCTTCTATGTGAATAAGCCCTCCTTCAGTGGAGGAGAACTGAGGTTGTCGGCCTCATCTGGTGCTGCCTATCACAGGCCGGGGCGCTGACTATGGGGAAAGTTTATTAATCTGCCTATAAAGCTTTGTGACTTTAGGCCCCACAAGGGCCACATCAGGCCCCCGTCCCTCACGTCTGTGAATTGTGTATATATTATACTGCTGTTTCTATTTTTGGGGTCATTGATGATCAGATTTATTGTTTGTGACACTTTTGTAACACGATAGAGCCGTCACTGTGTCCCTTCCTATCAATACAGATGATAACACTTTTAAAAACGTTGTCTGGCTTCTTTTTTATTTTCCTCCTCGTTAAAACGTATCCCTGTTTTGAATAGAATGGGGAAGGGTTGGAGGCTCTGTTAGGTTTTTATTGCAGTCTGTGTCCCGAATTTGGGAGGTTCTCCCTCACTTCCTGTCCCAAAAGGAAGTCATGGAAAATCACTTCAGTCATGTTCACGTGGAGCGAAAAACATGGCCAGGGTTCGGAAAACATGGCTCGGGGTCCATGAAAGATGGCTGGGGGTCCATGAAACATGACCGGGGAATCAAGAAACATGGCTGGGGGTCAAGAAAACACACCCAGCCAGGGTACAGAAAAAATGGACAGGGTTCAGGGAAATGTGGCTTGGTGGTCTAGGAAACATGGCTGGTGGTCTAGAAAATGTGGCCAGTATTTTCAAAACATGGCTGTAGGACTAGGAAACATGGCTGTGGAATGAGCAAAACATGCTGGCTTGAAATCAAGAAAACACACCCGGAGTACAGGAAACATGTCTGGGGGTCTAGGAAACATGGCAGGGAGTCAAGAAAACACAGCAAGGGTTCGGAAAACATGGCTGGGGTTCCAGGACACATGGCTGGGTGGTCTAGAAAACATGGCCGGGGTTCCAGGACACATGGCTGGGTGGTCTAGAAAACATGGCCGTGGTTTCAGGAAACATGGCTGGGGTCTAGAAAACATGGCCGGGGGTCTAGGAAACATGACCAGGGTCCAGGAAACATGGTCAGGGTTTGGGAAGTATGGCAGGAAGTCAAGAAAACACAGCAGGGGTCCAGGAAACGTAGTTGGGGTTCCAGAAAACATTGCTGGGGATCTAGGAAATATGGCTAGTGTTCGGGAAACATGGCTAGTGTTCAGGAAACATGGTTAGTGATCCAGGAAACATGGCTGGTGATCCAGGAAACATGGCTGGTGATCCAGGAAACATGGCAGGGAGTGAAGAAAACACACTCAGGGTCCAGGAAACATAGTCAGGGGTCTAGAAAACATGGCCAGGGTTCAGGAAATATGTCCGGGTCTGGCAAACATAGCTGGGGTCCAGAAAACATGTCTGGTGTCCCCAAAAGGTGGTTGGGGGGGGTCTAGAAAACATGGCCGGGTTCTGGAGATTTAGCTGGGTGTCTAGAAAACATTGCCAGGATTTGGGAAACATGGCCAGGGGTTCAGGAAACATAGCCAGGGTTCCTGGAAACATGTCTGGAGGTCTAGGAAACATAGCCAGGGTTCGGGAAACATGACCAAGGTTCCTGGAAACATGGCTGGGGTCTAGAAAACATGGTCGGGATTCCAGGAAACATGGCCGGGGGTCTAGGAAACATGACCAAGGTCCTGAAAACATGGCAGGTGGTCAAGAAAAGACACCCAGGGTCCAGGAAACGTGGTCAGGGTTTGGGAAATATGGCAGGAAGACAAGTAAACACAGCAAGGGTCCAAGAAACATAGTTGGGGATCTGGAAAATACGGCCAGTGTTGGAAAACATAGCTGAGGGTTCTGGAAACATGGACGGGGTTTGGGAAACATGGCTGGGGTCTGGGAAACATGGCTGGGGTCCACAAAAGGTGGTTGGGGGGGTCTTGGAAAAATGGCCGGAGTTCTGGAAATTTAGCTGGGTGTCTAGAAAACATGGCCAGGATTTGGGAAACATAGCCAGGGGTTCAGGAAACATGGCCAGGGTCTGGGTAACATGACTGGTGTGCCCAAAAGATGGCTGAGGGTCTAGGAAACATAGCCAGGGTTTGGTAAACATGGTCAAGGGTCCAGGAAAAGGTCCCCAAAAGGTGGTTAGGGGGTCTAGGAAACATGGCTGGGGTTCTGGAAATTTAGCTGTGTGTCTAGAAAACATGGCCAGGACTTGGGAAACATGACTGGTGTGCCCAAAAGATGGCCGAGGGTCTAGGAAACAGCCAGGGTTTGGGAAACATGGGCAGGGGTTCAGGAAACATGACCAGGGTCTGGGAAACGTGGCTGGAGGTTTCGGGAAACGTGGCTGACGGTCCAAGAAACGTGACAGGGAGTTAAGAAAATACATCCGGGTCCAGGAAACATGGCTGGTGTCCCCAAAAGATGGCCGAGGGTCTAGGAAACAGCCAGGGTTTGGGAAACATGGGCAGGGGTTCAGGAAACATGACCAGGGTCTGGGAAACGTGGCTGGAGGTTTCGGGAAACGTGGCTGACGGTCCAAGAAACGTGACAGGGAGTTAAGAAAATACATCCGGGTCCAGGAAACATGGCTGGTGTCCCCAAAAGATGTCTGGGGGTCTAAAGAACATGGCCGGGTTCTGGAGATTTAGCTGGGTGT
The DNA here is from genome assembly GCF_905171775.1 of Rana temporaria. NCBI lineage: Eukaryota > Metazoa > Chordata > Amphibia > Anura > Ranidae > Rana > Rana temporaria. The sequence goes on from NC_053501.1 coordinate 114,818,932, forward strand.
CTAGAAAACATTGCCAGGATTTGGGAAACATGGCCAGGGGTTCAGGAAACATAGCCAGGGTTCCTGGAAACATGTCTGGAGGTCTAGGAAACATAGCCAGGGTTCGGGAAACATGACCAAGGTTCCTGGAAACATGGCTGGGGTCTAGAAAACATGGTCGGGATTCCAGGAAACATGGCCGGGGGTCTAGGAAACATGACCAAGGTCCTGAAAACATGGCAGGTGGTCAAGAAAACACACCCAGGGTCCAGGAAACGTGGTCAGGGTTTGGGAAATATGGCAGGAAGACAAGTAAACACAGCAAGGGTCCAAGAAACATAGTTGGGGATCTGGAAAATACGGCCAGTGTTGGAAAACATAGCTGAGGGTTCTGGAAACATGGACGGGGTTTGGGAAACATGGCTGGGGTCTGGGAAACATGGCTGGGGTCCAGAAAACATGGCTGGTGTCCCCAAAAGGTGGTTGGGGGGGTCTTGGAAAAATGGCCGGAGTTCTGGAAATTTAGCTGGGTGTCTAGAAAACATGGCCAGGATTTGGGAAACATAGCCAGGGGTTCAGGAAACATGGCCAGGGTCTGGGTAACATGACTGGTGTGCCCAAAAGATGGCTGAGGGTCTAGGAAACATAGCCAGGGTTTGGTAAACATGGTCAAGGGTCCAGGAAAAGGTCCCCAAAAGGTGGTTAGGGGGTCTAGGAAACATGGCTGGGGTTCTGGAAATTTAGCTGTGTGTCTAGAAAACATGGCCAGGACTTGGGAAACATGACTGGTGTGCCCAAAAGATGGCCGAGGGTCTAGGAAACAGCCAGGGTTTGGGAAACATGGGCAGGGGTTCAGGAAACATGACCAGGGTCTGGGAAACGTGGCTGGAGGTTTCGGGAAACGTGGCTGGAGGTTTCGGGAAACGTGGCTGACGGTCCAAGAAACGTGACAGGGAGTTAAGAAAATACATCCGGGTCCAGGAAACATGGCTGGTGTCCCCAAAAGATGTCTGGGGGTCTAAAGAACATGGCCGAAGGTTCTGGAAACGTGTCTAGGGGTCTAGAAAACATGGCCGGGAGCCAAGAAAACACACCCTGAATTCCGGGAAATATGGCGGGAAGTCAAGATAATACGGCAAGGTTTTCATGGAAAGGATTACGAGAACCCGCCATTATCGTATGACGTGCAGCAGTGAAAGGGTGACATCCAATGAGGGAAACGTGTGAATGTTGGGTGAAAAGATTAATACATATCATGGTGATTTATTTTTCCCGCTCAGTTAGTGAGAGGAATTTCAGTCACTGGTATTTATATCATTGCCTCAGAATGATCGGGTCACGTGATTGGGCTGTTCCGTGACGGGCAGGCGCTGTCAACCAATCAGCTTTCAGTATCGGAACATCAGCGGGCGGGAAAAGACGGTCCAGTGTCTGGTACTCGTCCCCCCCGAGCGAGATGGAAGAAGCCGAAGCGGTGCCGTCCACCTCGGGGGCTTCAGAGCAGCCCGGAGCCGAGGAGACCCCGGGGCGGCTCCTCATCTTTAACACGGTGGTGGACAAGTTTCTGGAAGGGCTGGTGGAGGCGGGAAGGTGAGGCTGAGCGTTCTGGTTGGGCGTCCCATTGAGCTCGGCGAGCTGTGATTGGCTGAGAAGCCTACCTGACTCGCCTGATTGGCCGAATACCCCAGAGGCTGTGCGGTTTGATTGGCGGAGTGGTGATGCGGCTGGATTTTGATTGGCTGAGAGAGATTTTGGGTCAGTTTTTACGCTTTGGAGTTTGCCACAAGAGCTGACCATCTGCAAGGATTGACTGGAGTGTGAGAGAATATGTCTGTGACCTCCAAAGGAGAGATTTGTGTTGTGACACCGGTACAGGAAGTGAGGGTGTGGTTGTCACAAGCACCAACCTTTCCATACACCACTTCCTGTCCTGGTGACACCTTACCACAGAGGGGGGGAAACAACGGGCACACTGACAACAAATACCTGACAGGGGGGCGGCTAACAAAAGATGGGACTTCCAGGAGGAGTCTGGAGCTGGTGGGAGTGGTCTGGAACTTGCTGGTGGGAGGAGTCTAGGACCTACAGGAGGTACCCAGAGCTGGAAGGAGAAGTCCAAAACTTGCATGAATTGTCCAAGGCTGATGGGAGGAGCTTGAGCTGGTGGGAGTGGTCTGGAGCTGGTTGGAGGTGTTTGAAGCTTGTGGGAGGAGTCTGAAAATTGGAGGAGGAGTTCAAAACTTGCATGAGGTATCCAAGGCTGGTGGGAGTGGTCTGAAGCTGGTGGGAGGAGTCTGAAACTTGCTGGTGGGAGGAGTCTTGAGCTGGTGGGAGGAGTCTGAAACTTGCAGGAAGAGTCTTGAGCTGGTGGGAGTGGTCTGGACCTGTTTGGTGGTGCTTGGAACTTTCAGGAGGAGCTTGTGGGAGGAGTCTGGAACTTGCATGAGGTATCCAAGGCTGGTGGGAGTGGTCTGAAGCTGGTGGGAGGAGTCTGAAACTTGCTGGTGGGAGGAGTCTGGAACTTGCAGGAGGAGTCTTGAGCTGGTGGGAGGTGTCTGGAACTTAAATGAGGCATCCATAGCTTGTAGGAGGAGTCCAAAACTTGCATGAGGTATCCAAGGGAGTGGTCTGGAGGTGTTTGAAGCTTGTGGGAGGAGTCTAGTAGGAGTCCAAAACTTGCATGAGGTATCCAAGGCTGGTGGGAGTGGTCTGAAGCTGGTGGGAGGAGTCTGAAACTTGCTGGTGGGAGGAGTCTTGAGCTGGTGGGAGGAGTCTGAAACTTGCAGGAGGAGTCTTGAGCTGGTGGGAGTGGTCTGGACCTGTTTGGTGGTGCTTGGAACTTTCAGGAGGAGCTTGTGGGAGGAGTCTGGAACTTGCATGAGGTATCCAAGGCTGGTGGGAGTGGTCTGAAGCTGGTGGGAGGAGTCTGAAACTTGCTGGTGGGAGGAGTCTGGAACTTGCAGGAGGAGTCTTGAGCTGGTGGGAGGTGTCTGGAACTTAAATGAGGCATCCATAGCTTGTAGGAGGAGTCCAAAACTTGCATGAGGTATCCAAGGGAGTGGTCTGGAGGTGTTTGAAGCTTGTGGGAGGAGTCTGAAAATTGCAGGAGGAGTTCAAAACTTGCATGAGGTATCCAAGGCTGGTGGGAGTGGTCTGAAGCTGGTGGGAGGAGTCTGAAACTTGCTGGTGGGAGGAGTCTTGAGCTGGTGGGAGGAGTCTGAAACTTGCAGGAGGAGTCTTGAGCTGGTGGGAGTGGTCTGGACCTGTTTGGTGGTGCTTGGAACTTTCAGGAGGAGCTTGTGGGAGGAGTCTGGAACTTGCATGAGGTATCCAAGGCTGGTGGGAGTGGTCTGAAGCTGGTGGGAGGAGTCTGAAACTTGCTGGTGGGAGGAGTCTGGAACTTGCAGGAGGAGTCTTGAGCTGGTGGGAGGTGTCTGGAACTTAAATGAGGCATCCATAGCTTGTAGGAGGAGTCCAAAACTTGCATGAGGTATCCAAGGGAGTGGTCTGGAGGTGTTTGAAGCTTGTGGGAGGAGTCTGAAAATTGCAGTAGGAGTCCAAAACTTGCATGAGGTATCCAAGGCTGGTGGGAGGAGTCTGAAACTTGCTGGCAGGAGGAGTCTTGAGCTGGTGGGAGGAGTCTGGAACTTGCAGGAGGAGTCTTGAGCTGGTGGGAGTGGTCTGGAGCTGGTTGGAGAGGTGCTTGGAACTTTCAGGAGGAGCTTGTGGGAGGAGTCTGGAACTTACATGAGGCATCCAGAGCTTGTAGGAGGAGTCCAAAACTTGCACGAGGTATCCAAGGCTGGTGGGAGTGGTCTGAAGCTTGTGGGAGGAGTATGAAACTTGTAGGTGGAGTTCAGAGCAGATGGGAGTGTGGTTTGAATGTATTTGGAACTTGTGGGAGGTGTCTGGCATTTGCAGGGGTATCCAGAGCTGGTAGGAGTCGTCTTGAGCCGGTAGGCATGGCCTGAAGCTGGTGGGAGGAAACAAGCTGTGGGAGGAGTGTGGAAATTTGCAGGAGGTATCCAGAGCTGGTGGGAGGAGTTATGAGCTGGTAGGCATGGCCTGAAGCTGGTGGGAGGAGTCTGAACCTTGCATTAAGGTATCCAAGGCTGGCAGGAATTTGCAGGAGGTGTTTAGGGCTGGCGGGAGAAGTCAAGCTGTGGGAGTGACCTGGGACTTGTGGGAGGAGCCTGGGAGCTTGTTGGAGGCATTTGGAATTAGCAGGGAGTTGTCTAGAGCTGGCTGGAGGAGCTCGGAGCTGGTGGGAGGAGATAGGAAATTACAGGCGTATGCTAGAGCTGGTAGGTGGAGTCTTGTGGGAGGAGTCTAAAGCTGGTGGGAGGAGTCTGGCATTTGCAGGTGTCTAAAACTGGCTAGAGGAGTCTGTGGGATTGGTCTGAAAGTGGTGGGAGGAGCCTGGAGCTGGTAAACTAAACCTCAATGAGGGGAGGAGACCCCAGTCATGTGACCTTTCACAGTCACATGACCAGCTCTCCTCCAACCATTTTATGAATGATCTGTGTATGAAGAGTGGGCAGTGACCGTTCCCCCACACTGACAGAACAGCGCCTCAGTGTGTGACCTCTGACCTCCCGATTATCTAATATAACAACCTCCCCTCCCCCCCTATGGACATGTCTGACCTCCCCTCCCCCCCTTCTCCGCAGCTACCAGCGATTCGCTCGCTGCTACAAGAAGTTCTACAGGCTGCAGCCGGAGCTGACCCGAGGAATCTACGACCAGTTTGTGGCCCAACTACATTCCTCCATCAAGGTGGGCGGAGCCCAAGTGTTTACTTTCAGCCTATCGTAAAAAGTGTGAGGCCCCTTTCACACGGACGGACCCGAATGGCTCGAGCGTCGCATGTCAGCGGAGACAAGTCCGCTGACATCCGACCCGATCGGGTGAGATCTGATCAAAACAGACATGCTTTCGCTTTTCATAGGAGACAGCGGCGCCCGACAAGTCCCTCCCCCGCTCAGTGAGCAGGGAGGAGCTTGTCATCCGCCAGCTCAGCGGAGATCAACGGAGTCCGCCTCGTGTGGGAGGAGCCTAACTCCCTGTTTATGAAACAAATACCCCCCCCCCCCCCAGAATTCCCACCACCATCATCACTAATCACCATACTGTGTATTTTTTATTTATTTTTTATGTTCATCAGCACCATCTAGTGGCTATAATGTGGTATTTTCCTGAATGACCTCAATCGGGGAAATATCTCATTCTGACCACTAGATGGAGCCGACAATCAACGGAAACACACATATTAGACACAGTACATGGTGGCTGTGGGAATGTTTGGGGCTTTTATACAAGAATTTTTTTTTTTTTATAGTGTTTTTAGTTACTTCTTTTTATTTTTTATTGTGTTTTTTTAGTTAGTTATTTTTATTTATTTATTCTAGTGTTTTGTTATAGTGTGTTTTTATATGTACGTGTTTTTTTATAGTTTTTTTTTGTTTCTTTTTATAGTTATTTTGTATATACTGTTTTGTTTTTATTTAAAAAAAATTATAGCTCTTTTTTTTTTTATTGTTTTTTTTTTAGTTATTTTTTAATATAGTATTTTTATTTACATTTTTTATAGTTTTTTTTTGTTTCTTTTTATAGTTATTTTGTATATACTGTTTTGTTTTTATTTAAAAAAAATTATAGCTCTTTTTTTTTTTATTGTTTTTTTTTTAGTTATTTTTTAATATAGTATTTTTATTTACATTTTTTATAGTTTTTTTTTTATTTTTATCTTTTTAGTTATTTTTATAGTGTTTTTTTTTTCATAGTGTTTTTAGCTATTTTTATGTTTTTTTTATAGTGTTTTTTTTTTAGTTATTTATTATAGTGTTTTGTTATAGTGTGTTTTTTTTTTTTCTTTTTTATAGTTTTTTTTTATCATTTCTTTATTATAGTGTTTTTTATAGTTCTTTTTAATATAGTGTTTTTATTTACATTTTATATAGTGTTTTTTTTTATCGTTTTAGTTATTTTTATTGTGTTTTTTTTTTTAGTTATTTTTTAATATAGTGTTTTTATTTACATTTTTTATAGTGTTTTTTTTATTTTT
>NC_053501.1:114829974-114867474 GCF_905171775.1 Rana temporaria
CGTGTGCGCTCCGGCAAAATGCCCGGCGTAAGCGCGCGCAATTTAAATGATCCCGTAGGGGGCGGGAATCATTTAAATTAGGCTCGTTCCTGCGCCGATCGTAGAGCGCATGCTCCGTCGGGAAACTTTCCCGACGTGCATTGCGGCAAATGACTTCGCAAGGACGTCATTTGCTTCAAAGTGAACGTGAATGGCGTCCAGCGCCATTCACGAATCACTTACGCAAACTACGTAAAGTTCAAATTTCGCGACGCGGGAACGACGGGTATACGTAACATTGGCTGCCCCTGCTAATAGCAGGGGCAGCCTTACGCGAAAACCGCCGTACGCAAACAACTTAAACTGCGTACGCAGGGCTCGCGTAACGTTGTGAATCGGCGTTAGTATGCAATTTGCATACTATATGCTGAGCACAACGGGAACGCCTCCTAGCGGCCATCGCAAGAATGCAACCTAAGATATGCGGGCATAAGAGCCTTATGCCGCGCATATCTTAGGCTGCAGTCGGCGTAACGAGGTTCCTGAATCAGGAGCATTCGTTACGCCGGCGCAAGTAAGCAATTGCGCTGCGTAACTATGGTTACGCTGGCGCAATTGCTCTCTGAATCCGGGCCCTTGAGGTTAAGCATCACATGTGGGCGGTATCTATGCAAATACAGCCTGCGTAGGAACGCCCACTCCCCCAGACTGATCCCCGCCCATCAAAATATTTTGATATTTGCATAACTCCTCCCGCTGGTCCCTCCTATCAGCCTGCATGGCATACAGAAGCGACCCAGTTATATTATATTATATTATTATAAAGTAAGGTATGTAATGAAAACCAGTTTTATATAAAAATGTCATTATCATGATGGTGGGGGAGTTCCCATCCAGGTGTCCCCACTATAGGAAGTGAGGCGGGGGGGACTGCATTACAAATCTGACACTTCCTATTTTATTTGAATGCAAATAAAGTTTTGTCTGGTGTTCCCCTTTTAATCTAGACCAAGGGTCTCAAACTGGCTGTTTTGGGACTACAAGTCCCATAATGCAATGCAGGGCTGACAGTTACAAGCATGACTCCCACAGGCAGAGGCATGATGGGAATTGTAGTTTCGCAACAGCTGGAGGGCCGCCAGTTTGAGACTCCGGATCTAGACCCTTTGACGTAAGCCCTGGTGGGCGAGGTGAAACGTATCAGTGGGGGGGGGGGGGTGCTTTTCTGGCGGAGACGCATAGACTGAGGTTGCTCCTTATCTCTATGTTATACGGGCTGGTCGGGAGAGCGGTGTTCTTTATTCATGAATGTAAATAAAGTTTTGTCTGGAGTTCCCCTTTAATCTGGACCCCATGACTTAAGCCCTGGTGGGCGAGGTGAAACGCATCAAGGGGGGGTGCTTCTGTGGCAGAGACGCATAGACTGAGGCTGCTCCTTATCTCTATGTTATATGGGCTGGTCGGGAGAGCGGTGTTCTTTATTCATGAATGTAAATAAAGTTTTGTCTGGAGTCCCCCTTTAACCCCCGGGACTTTCCGCAGGGAAGCGGTTCAGGTCGGGGCGGGGGAGGTGACGGGGTTCATCACTGTGTACTGTGATCCTTAAATATCAGGTTGTGTTTTCCGGCAGAATACATAAACACTCGGCTGCCATGCCTCGGGCCTCTGCGGTCCGCTGTGAACTCCGTCCCCTTCCTGATTATACAGTGTGGCTCCCAGTCCCGGCCTTACACTGGTTTCCAGTGATTTACTGGGTTGTCGTCCAAACCGAGGCTGGCGGTCAGAACACGAGTCCCGACCACAGCCTCATGGATGATGTTGTGATTTGAAGAGAATGTAGTTAACCCCCCGAGTGTCCAAAGCAGAGAGAGAGCTCCATATGAGGGGGGTATGGAAGGTGACATGCGTGTTCAGTTCCACTCACACTCCTGTGTGTGTGTTTTTGGCACAGTGACTTGTGTTGCATGGGCTCATGACAGACACAGCTTCTCTTCATTCTTGACCATAGGGGTTATATCACCACCTACAGGAGTAGGACGTTCACTGACGGACCCAGATTCTCATCATTCTTGACCATACGGTTTATATCGCCACCTACAGGCAGGGCTGTCTTAATGAGAGGGCACACCTGGGCACTGCCCAGGGGCCCCAGCTGCATGGGGGGCCCCTGCACTTTCCCCAAAGCAGCTGGTCCTTGAGCCCACGCTGCCCTGAAGTTGGGGGCTCCATGATGGCACTTAGAGTGATAGATGCAAAGGGGAGGCAGTCTGCCTCCTACCTACTTAATGTCTGTTTACCTGTACTTTCATCATTATAGGGGCCCCAGAGCAATACTTTGCCCAGGGGCCCATGATGCTATTAAGACGGCCCTGCCTACAGGAGTAGGGCGTTCACTGATGGACACAGCTTCTCTTCATTCTTGACCACAGGGGTTATATCACCACCTACAGGAGTAGGACGTTCACTGACGGACCCAGATTCTCATCATTCTTGACCATACGGGTTATATCGCCACCTACAGGAGTAGGACGTTCACTGACGGACGCAGCTTCTCTTCATTCTTGACCATACGGGTTATATCGCCACCTACAGGAGTAGGACGTTCACTGATGGACACAGCTTCTCTTCATTCTTGACCATAGGGGTTATATCACCACCTACAGGAGTAGGACGTTCACTGACAGACCCAGATTCTCATCATTCTTGATCATAGGGGTTATATCGCCACCTACAGGAGTAGGACGTTCACTAACGGACGCAGCTTCTCTTCATTCTTGACCACAGGGGTTATATCACCACCTACAGGAGTAGGACTTTCACTGACGGACCTAGATTCTCATCATTCTTGACCATAGGGGTTATATCGCCACCTACAGGAGTAGGACGTTCACTGACGGACCCAGCTTCTCTTCATTCTTGACCATAGGGGTTATATCATTACCTACAGGAGTAGCACGTTCACTAACGGAAGCAGCTTCTCTTCATTCTTGACCATAGGGGTTATATCACCACCTACAGGAGTAGGACGTTCACTGACGGACACAGCTTCTCTTCATTCTTGACCATAGGGGTTATATCGTTACCTACAGGAGTAGCACGTTCACTAACGGAAGCAGCTTCTCTTCATCCTTGACCATAGGGGTTATATCGCCACCTACAGAAGTAGGACACTAGGACTGCCCATAGTGCTGTCTTCTTTTTCTGCCTAGTATCCTACTTCTGTAGGTGGCGATATAACCCCTATGGTCAAGAATGAAGAGAAGCTGTGTTCGTCAGTGAACGTCCTACTTCTGTAGGTCTTTGGAATATTAACTATCGCACACCTTCCTGGAAAAACGGCCAATAAGTGCAAAAATGGGTGCTGAAGCGATCACCAGCTGGGAACTGGAACAACAAATCATACACACTTGCCTGACGAAGAGGTCCTGCGTTGCAATCTTTGTGATGTTTTCACTGCATTAAACTTTTGAACGTCTTGTACGATCCGCGGTGTGCTGGCGAATATGTTCGTACTACTTCTGTAGGTGGCGATATAACACTATGGTCAAGAATGAAGAGAAGTTGTGTCCTTCAGTGAACACCCTACTCCTGTAGGTGGCGATATAACCCCATGGCCAAGAATGAAGAGAAGCTGTGAACGCCCTACTCCTGTAGGTGGCGATATAACCCCATGGCCAAGAACGAAGAGAAGCTGTGTCCATCAGTGAACGTCCTACTCCTGTAGGTGGCAGTATAACACTATGGTCAAGAATGAAGAGAAGTTGTGAACGTCCTGCTTCTGTAGGTGGTGATATAACCCCATGGCCAAGAACGACGAGAAGCTGTGTCTGTCAATGAACGTCTTGCTCCTGTAGGTGACAATTTAACCCTATGGTCAAGAATGAAGAGAAGCTGTGTCCCTCAGTGAACGTCCTACTCCTGTAGGTGGCGATTTAACCCTATGGTCAAGAATGAAGAGAAGCTGTGTCCCTCAGTGAACGTCCTACTTCTGTAGGTGGCGATTTAACCCTATGGCCAAGAATGAAGAGAAGCTGTGAACGCCCTACTCCTGTAGGTGGCGATATAACCCCATGGCCAAGAACGAAGAGAAGCTGTGTCTGTCAATGAACGTCTTGCTCCTGTAGGTGACAATTTAACCCTATGGTCAAGAATGAAGAGAAGCTGTGTCCGTCAGTGAACGTCCTACTCCTGGAGGTGGCAATTTAACCCTATGGTCAAGAATGAAGAGAAGCTGTGTCCGTCCTACTCCTGTAGGTGGCGATTTAACCCAATGGTCAAGAATGAAGAGAAGCTGCGTCCGTCAGTGAACGTCCTACTCCTGTAGGTGGCGATTTAACCCTATGGCCAAGAATGAAGAGAAGCTGTGTCCGTCAGTGAATGTCCTGTTCTTGTAGGTGACAATATAACCCTATGGTCAAGAATAAAGAGAAGCTGTGTCCATCAGTGAACGTCCTACTCCTGTAGGTGGCGATATAACACTAAGGTCATGAATGACGAGAAGCTGTGAATGTACTGCCCCTGTAGGTGGTGATATAACCCCTGTGGTCAAGAATGAAGAGATGCTGTGTCCGTCAGTGAACATCCTACTCCTGTAGGTGGCGATATAATCCTATGGCCAAGAACGAAGAGAAGCTGTTTCTGTCAGTGAACATCCTACTCCTGTAGGTGGCCATCGCCGCCGGCCACGTGCGATCACGTGCACGAGCGCCAGCATGGGGATTTGTGTGTGAACAGGGGCAGTCCCTCCAAATCAGGGGCAGTCGGGTGCCATTTTTTGGTTGTCAGAGGGCAACGTGAATATAAACGATTCCTCCCCCTGGCTGAAGCTCTATGATTTTTCTTTCTTGGGCTGTTTGGCTACAGAACAATTTCCTGATGTACTTATCTTGCAGAGAAGAAAAAGAGACCCAGCTGACCCCTGTGGAGTTATTTTAGAATTGGGAGCATTACCTGTACTGTACACAGGACACTGAGCCAATCCACACACACACACAGACCGGCTCTGTTCTACTTCACCTGAGCCCATAGAGAGAAGCACAGAGTACAGAGAAGAGTTTAGGCCGATACGTATTCTTCTACATGTTTTTGGTAATAAAAATCGCAATAAGCGTATATTGATTGGTTTGCGCAAAAGTTATAGCGGCTACAAAAAAGGGGATAGATTTATAGCATTTTTTTTTTTTTTTTTTACTGGTAATGGCGGCGATCAGTGATTTTTATCGGGACTGCGACAATATGGCGGACACATTGGCAAACTTTTGACACATTTTTGGGACCATTGGCATTTATACAGCGACCAGTCTTATAAAAATGCACTGTTGACTGTGTAAATGTCACTGGCAGGGAAGGGGTTAACACTAGGGGGCGATCAAGGGGTTAAATGTGTGTTCCCTGGGTGTGTTCTAACTGTATGGGGATAGGACTGACTAGGGGAGGAGACGTATCGCTATTCCTACTTAGTAGGAACAAACAATATGTCTCCTCGGCCCTGACAGAACAGGGATTTGTGTGTTTACACCATGCTGGCGCTTGTGCACGTGATCGCACGTGCCGGCGGCGATCGCCGATGTAACGGAATGACCCGTGACACCCAGAGACTTTTGAAGGATGGGGGGGGTACTCCTGTGCCAGCTGCACTAATGACTCTTGGGTCTAGGGTCATCCTATGTTCATTAGGGGCATAGGATGACTGAGAAATGATATCTCGGATTACATGAGATGGGATAATAATGATAATTCATGTATTGCAGGATCTTGGAATATTACAGGTTGCTTATTCTGACCCCCAACAGGTCAATAAGAATGTCTCATAGACTGTTTTGAGATGCTAATTAAGGCTGCCTATTGTGGGATGTTTAAGTGTCTTGCTGTGATTGCATTCTGTGTCCATTGTGCTAATTGGGTCTGCTTCTACAGACCATTTCATTGTGTATGCTAATGACACTGTTTTGTGTGAAAAGTCTATTGATGATAGATATGTGTTGGCAGTCTGAACGGTCAGATGTCTGACTTCTCAGGTTTCGTGGATTAGCATGTCAATTATGTTTAGTAAAGGAATGTGTTTTGTGTAACAGGTGGGGATCACTTATCGCAGAGCCAGACCGTCTGGATAATGATTAGTAATTAGCCCATCTGAATGTGTATTGAAGCCCCATTGTGTGATGTTGGGGGTGGAGAGTTTCATTGTCCCTGTAACATGCTTTTTGGTTGTGAACTGTATAAAAACCTGAGTTTTACCATTAAAACATTCATTCATTTTGGAACCAGTAACAGAGCTGTGTGTCTCGTTATTCTGGGGAATGAAATGGGTCCTGTTGGCTGCATTGTCGGATGAGCTGTCGTGGGGCGATGAATTGGAAGATCGTAAACGGTGGTGACCGTTACAGCCACCTACAGGAGTAGAACGTTTACTGTAAAAATGTCACGGGCAGGGAAGGAGTTAACACCTAGGTGGGAAATCAAGGGGTTAATTGTGTTCCCTAGTGTGTGTTTCTAACTAGGGGGGGATGGGACTGACCTAGAGGAAATGACAGATCATGATTACTAGTTATTAGGAACTCACGATCTGTCTTTCCTCACAAAACAGAACAGGGACGTGTGTTTACACATACACACACACACGTCCCTGTTCTGCCTCTCGTGCCCGCGATTGCTCGCCGCCGGTCACGAGCATCGGCACCCCCGTGATGCAGCGCGGGCACGCCCCCCTGCTCTCCCGCTTAAAAGGGGCCGACGTACAACTACGAAGATTTTCGCGGGATCGTGCCGACCTGCGGCTGGTCGGCAAGTGGTCGAAGCATTGCACCAGCAATCTGCAGATCGCCTCTGCCATACCTCGGACATTTTTCTTCTTGGGTTTAGATTCCGGTGATCAGACGTCCTCGGTTTCTAGGGACAGTCCCCGGACTGAGGACGCTGTCCCCGCAGCCAGATTTGTCCCCCCGGATTGCAGGGGCGGCGCCAGGTGCATGGCTGATCCTGGGCGGGTGCTGAGGCAGAGGGGGGGCGGTGCGAGGTGCCAAACACTTAGGGGTTAGGGTTGCCACCTGTCCGGGATTCACCCGGACAGTTCGGGTTTGGAATAATGTGTCCAGGTTTCAGACTGCCTGAAACCCGGACACATTCTTTAGACTGGACTATGGCTTCCCAGCAGGGTTGCTGGCTGCAGTTGTCTAAGCTGAGAGTGTCTGTTGCTCTTTCACAGTGCCTAGAGCCAACATTAACAAACCCCCCCCCCCAAACACACACAGACAGGAGAGGAGAGAGGGCTCAATCTGCACCTCTTCCCCCCCACCCCTTCTCTCTCCTGCCTCTGAGTAAGTACAATAAGGCACATCAGGGTTCTCAGAGCACCCCTTACATCAGAGTTCCCCTTTACTCTGTGGATCTAGATGTTAAAGGTGGGGGAACTCCGCGGATCCAGATGTTAAGGGGGGATACGCTGCAGATCCAGATGTTAAGGGGGGATACGCTGCAGATCCAGATGTTAAGGGGGGATACGCTGCAGATCCAGATGTTAAGGGGGGATACGCTGCAGATCCAGATGTTAAGGGGGGATACGCTGCAGATCCAGATGTTAAGGGGGGATACGCTGCAGATCCAGATGTTAAGGGGGGATACGCTGCAGATCCAGATGTTAAGGGGGGATACGCTGCAGATCCAGATGTTAAGGGGGGATACGCTGCAGATCCAGATGTTAAGGGGGGATACGCTGCAGATCCAGATGTTAAGGGGGGATACGCTGCGGATCCAGATGTTAAGGGGGGATACGCTGCAGATCCAGATGTTAAGGGGGGATACGCTGCAGATCCAGATGTTAAGGGGGGGGATGCTGCGGATTCAGATGTTAAGGGGGGGGATGCTGCGGATTCAGATGTTAAGGGGGGATACGCTGCAGATCCAGATGTTAAGGGGGGATACGCTGCGGATCCAGATGTTAAGGGGGGATACGCTGCGGATCCAGATGTTAAGGGGGGGATGCTGCGGATTCAGATGTTAAAGAGGGGGGGAATGCTGCGGATCCAGATGTTAAAGGGGGGAACTCTGTGGACCCAGATTTAAAGGGGGGGACTCTGCGGACCCAGATGTAAAGGGGGGGACTCTGCAGACCCAGATGTAAAGGGGGGAACCCTGCCGACCTAGATGTAAAGGGGTGGGAACTCTGCAGACCCAGATGTAAAGGGGGGGGGACTCTGCAGACCCAGATGTAATGGGGGGAACTCTGCGGACCCAGATGTAATGGGGGGAACTCTGTGGATCCAGATGTAATGGGGGGAACTCTGTGGATCCAGATGTAAAGGGGGGAACTCTGTGGATCCAGATGTAAAGGGGGGAACTCTGCGGATCCAGATGTAAAGGGGAAACTCTGTGGATCCAGATGTAAAGGGGAAACTCTGTGGATCCAGATGTAAAGGGGGGAGAACTCTGTGGATCCAGATGTAAAGGGGGGAACTCTGCGGATCCAGATGTAATGGGGGGAACTCTGCGGACCCAGATGTAAAGGGGGGGGGACTCTGCGGGCCCAGATGTAATGGGGGGAACTCTGCGGACCCAGATGTAAAGGGGGGAACTCTGCGGATCCAGATGTAAAGGGGAAACTCTGTGGATCCAGATGTAAAGGGGGGAACTCTGCGGATCCAGATGTAATGGGGGGAACTCTGTGGACCCAGATGTAAAGGGGGGGGGGACTCTGCGGGCCCAGATGTAATGGGGGGAACTCTGCGGACCCAGATGTAAAGGGGGGAACTCTGCGGACCCAGATGTAAAGGGGAAACTCTGTGGATCCAGATGTAAAGGGGAAACTCTGTGGATCCAGATGTAATGGGGGAACTCTTGTTATTAACTTCATATAATTAGAAATGTTATTTAATATCAAAATATATGTATAGTTTATACTATAAAAAAAATTGCTGTGCACTGCTAAAGTGTTCGGGTTTGACTTGAAGAAAAGGTGGCAACCCTATTAGGGGTGTTAGGCCTGTAATGTTTTTATCGAATCGATTGATTTCCATCATCCAATCCTATGCAAGGACATGTGCTGCTTTTTTTTTTATTTCCCTTGCATGTGATTGGGTGACCTTTTGAATAGTGAAACTTTACCTCATTTACTAAGCCCGGGAGCAACTGTACTTGCAAAGTGCACAGTCTATTTGCCTTTAGTAAATCGTCCTCCATTAAATATAGCCGATCCGACGCTGAAAAGACGAGAACGTCATCAATCTCTGGTTCCTGCGATCGGAAAGCTTGGCTGGCGCAACGCAGCAGCTCCATAAGACGTGGCTCTGGGCTCTCTATCCAGGTAACGCCCGGGTCACGGAGTCCGCCCAGCGACGCTTTCCCATTTTGAGGTCTGACCGCTGGCGGAAAACGCATCCGCCGCTACAGGGAGAGGAAGACGGGGAGGAAAGATAATAGCATAGGGCTCTCTACAACATCGTCCCAACATGGCATTATACCGTCAAATCACCGCACTCTGCCAAACCTTCCGTTTAACCCTTAAGGGTAGTCTCGCCCAACGGTCTTCGGTATTTCCGATCACGTATTTATACTGTATACATATATACTGCACCGCAATGTCTCTTCTGCATTCAAATTTCTGCCTCCTTTCGCCTAATTGTAATTTTGGCGTAAAGTTCCACTTTAACCACTTAAGGACCGGACCAATATGCTGCTAAATGACCCAAGGGGTTTTTACAATTCGGCACTGCGTCGCTTTAACAGACAATTGCGCGCTCGTGCGACGTGGCTCCCAAACAAAATTGGCGTCCTTTTTTCCCCACAAATAGAGCTTTCTTTTGGTGGTATTTGATCACCTCTGCGGTTTTTATTTTTTGCGCTATAAACAAAAATAGAGCGACAATTTTGAAAAAAAATCAATATTTTTTACTTTTTTCTATAATAAATATCCCCCAAAAATATATATAAAAAAATGTTTCCTCAGTTTAGGCCGATACGTATTCTTCTACCTATTTTTGGTAAAAAAAATCGCAATAAGCGTTTATCGGTTGGTTTGCGCAAAATTTATAGCGTTTACAAAATAGGGGATAGTTTTATTATTATTTTTTTACTACTAATGGCGGCGATCAGCGATTTTTTTTGTGACTGCGACATTATGGCGGACACTTCGGACAATTTTGACACATTTCTGGGACCATTGTCATTTTCACAGCAAAAAATGCATTTAAATTGCATTGTTTATTGTGGAAATGACAGTTGCAGTTTGGGAGTTAACCACAGGTGGCGCTGTAGGAGTTAGGGTTCACCTAGTGTGTGTTTACAACTGTAGGGGGGTGTGGCTGTAGGTGTGACGTCATCGATCGAGTCTCCCTTATAAAAGGGATCACGCGATCGATGTGCCGCCACAGTGAAGCACGGGGAAGCTGTGTTTACATACGGCTCTCCCCGTTCTTCAGCTCCGGGGAGAGATCGCGAGGGGGAGGCTATAAACGAATAGCCGCCCCCTCGTCCCGGATCGCTCCTGAAGCCACGGGAACCGCCGCATGTACCGGGGGGGTCCCGATCGGACCCCCGACCCATGTCTAGGCAGGGACGTACAGGTACGCCAATGTGCCTGTACGTGCCATTCTGCCAACGTAAATGTACATGCGGCGGTCCGGAAGTGGTTAAAGGGCCCAGAGGTCCCCAGGGCCCTGGATGGAAACTCACTTTTTTTTTTTTTTTATATATATTTTTTTTTTTTTTTTCATTAAAGGGCCCAGAGGTCCCGGGTGGCTACCCCCCTTTTTTGATATATATTTTTCTTTATTTCTTCTTTCTCAATTCTTCTCAATTCGCGGCAGCACCCCCCCCCCCAGGCCCATGCCTGAAGCTGTGTAAGGGGCCCCATAATTCCTGATGGCGGCCCTGTCCGTTACAAACACATTTTATGTTTTATAAGAAATTGTAATAAAAGTTTATTTTGTCGTTTACAAATCTTGTGTTTGTTTGACTCCCGATGGCATACTCAAAGTCCCGTTATCGCACGTGTTTTTGATGTGGCCCTTGTACTGAAAAGTTTGGAGACCCCCTGATCTATGGTAAATCGCACCATTAGATGGTAACGTGTGTGGTGAGCTCCGGGGGGATCGCAGGAGCAAGGAAAAGGTGGACAAGTTGGCCTGGATTCAAGAAGCAATTGCGCCTGTGTAACCATAAGTTACACAGCGCAATTGCTTACTTGCCCCGGCGTAACGAATGCTCCTGATTCAGGAACCTCGTTACGCCGACTGCAGCCTAAGATATGCGCGGCATAAGGCTCTTATGCCCGCATAGCTTAGGCTGCATTCTTGCGATGGCCGCTAGGTGGCGTTCCCGTTGTGCTCAGCGTATAGTGTGCAAATTGCATACTAACGCCGATTCACAACGTTGCGCGAGCCCTGCGTACGCAATTTACGTCGTTTCCGTACGGCGGTTTTCGCGTAAGGCTGCCCCTGCTATTAGCAGGGGCAGCCAATGTTACGTATACCCGTCGTTCCCGCGTCGCGAAATTTGAAAGTTACGTAGTTTGCGTAAGTGAATGGCGCTGGACGCCATTCACGTTCACTTTGAAGCAAATGACGTCCTTGCGACGTCATTTGCTGCAATGCACGTCGGGAAAGTTTCCCGACGGAGCATGCGCTCTACGATAATTTAAATGATTCCCGCCCCCTACGGGATCATTTAAATTGCGCGCGCTTACGCCGGGCATTTTGCCGGCGCGCCCACGCAATTTACGGAGCTACTGCTCCGTGAATCAAGGGCAGCGCAGTAATTTTGCGGGGGCGCAGGGCAAAATCGTTGCCCTGCGCCTCCGTAAAAATAGCGCAATTCTACCTGAATCCAGCCCGTTATTTTTACGAATTTGATTGATCTACCTGGATAGTGGATAATGAGTTGAGAAGATGTGATTTTATACATTGTCTCAATCTATTCTATAATTCCGGGATTTTCTTCGATGTTTAGCTTTGCAGTAAAGAGTCTCTTCTTTGTTTGGACATTGCGTTGACCTAGATAAACACATACGGTATTGAATCCTGATTGCTTTGCCAACTGGCACAGAAGGACTTCTCCTCTCAGCCCGCTGGCTTCAGGATGTCCTCTATTTTTGGTGAAGTGATCTACGATCTAAGAAAAAAAAAGAAGTAATTTCTGGTTGCCGGACAGACAACGAAAAAACCTCTGGGTGCCACGAAACTCTGGTCCCTCCTCCTCTGCGGGGGCACTGAGGGTGCCAGGCCATCCTGTATATATGTATGATGCTTCAGCCAGAGGAGAAGGAGAAGAGACTCAGACCTTGAGAAGAAGACAAGAACCGGAACCATGAAACTGGTGATAGTCGCCGCGTTACTTGGGTTGGTGGTCGTATGCATGGGACGTAGAGGTAAGTACACAGCTCTATGAGCATCTCCTGAACCCTTCTCTCTGTCTTCCTCACACATCACTCTGCTGACCACTCTATAGAACCTTTTTCAAGTCGCTTTTCAGGATTGCTCCTAGAGAGTCATCATTCCACCACAAATTGTTGGCTTAGTGTTTGGTTCAAGCTGGAAAGTTATACCACCAAACCACGTACATTTGTGAGGGCTGGTCTGTCTTTGTAAGGTTGATCATTGCTAATACAGTCATTAGGAATAATGACAGTGGGAACCCCTCATAATGGGCACAGCGGGTGTACAGCCCCCGGAACTCAGCACAGGGATGGTGGGAACCCCTCATAATGGGCACAGCAGGTGTACAGACCCGGGAACTCAGTACAGGAATGGTGGGAACTCCTCATAATGGGCACAGCGGGTGTACAGAACGGGAACTCAGCACAGGGATGGTGGGAACACCTCATAATGGGCACAGCGGGTGTACAGAACGGGAACTCAGCACAAGGATGGTGGGAACCCCTCATAATGGGGCACAGCGGGTGTACAGACCCGGGAACTCAGCACAGGGATGGTGGGAACCCCTCATAATGGGCACAGCAGGTGTACAGACCCGGGAACTCAGCACAGGGATGGTGGAACCCCTCATAATGGGCACAGCAAGTGTACAGACCCGGGGACTCAGCACAGGGATGGTGGGAACTCCTCATAATGGGCACAGCGGGTGTACAGACCTGGGAACTCAGCACAGGGATGGTGGGAACTCCTCATAATGGGCACAGCAGGTGTACAGACCCGGGAACTCAGCACAGGGATGGTGGGAACTCCTCATAATGGGCACAGCGGGTGTACAGACCTGGGAACTCAGCACAGGGATGGTGGGAATCCCTCATAATGGGCACAGCGGGTGTACAGACCCGGGAACTCAGCACAGGGATGGTGGGAACCCCTCATAATGGGCACAGCAGGTGTACAGACCCGGGAACTCAGCACAGGGATGGTGGGAACTCCTCATAATGGGCACAGCGGGTGTACAGACCTGGGAACTCAGCACAGGGATGGTGGGAACCCCTCATAATGGGCACAGCAGATGTGCAAACCCCCTAACTCAGGGCAGAGATATCACTAATAGGGTCTCTAAGATACAGAAAAAGTGATTATATTTACTGTTTTCATATAAAATGGGAAATTATCTAGTGACGTCATCTGTGCTTTTGTCTTTTCTAGCTCACAATCATGGAAGAAGTGTGGCTGATTCGCGCAGTTCTGAAGGTTGGTGTAAATTTCCTTTCATCTACTTATTAGTACTTGTCTTTTCCTAAATATTTATTATCAGGTTTAGTCTTAGTAGACACCCTGCAAGGGTCTGGTGGCACCTCAGTGTTAAATCAAACCATACAGCCTCATTTATCTTTTGTACGGTAATTATATGATATATTTTGCTTTCCATATATACATTTTTTGTTTTATGAATAAACATGTTGTACAAGGAGTACCTATGCCAAAGGATTCCCAGAGCACTGTGGGAGCAATGTTGTCACCATAGGTTGTTTTCCTAATTAAAGCCGGGTTCATACTGGTACGACATACGCTCCGACTTTGGGAGCATATGTTGCATGACGTGTATAAATTAATCGTTCCCTATGTGTGGGACTGTCTTAACTGGTCCCACACAAGTCGGTCTGACTTTGAAAAAGGTTCCTGCACTACTTTGCTCCGACTTTGGTCCAAATTTGGTCTGACTTCAACCCATTTAATCTCATTGAAGTCGGATCAAAGTCAGGTCATCATCTTAACTGATCCGACTTTGACATGCGACTTGTGCTCTGAGGATCTTGAAAGGGAACCCTACACCAAAATAAAATTTTAAAAAACGGAGTGCGGTCCCCCCCCCCCCCAATTCCAAAGCAGGTGATTCGGGTCTGGTATGGATCTTAAAGAGTAAACCCCATTTTTTTTTTAAATGGCGTGGGGTTCCCCTTCCAAGACCCTACATACCAGATCCTTCGGTCTGGTATGTATTTTGGGGGGGGGGGGACCCCACACCGTTTTGTTTTTTCATTTTGGCATGGGGGGGTCCTCTTAAAATCCATATCAGAGCGAAGGGTCTGGTATGGTCCTCTTAATGGGGGGTCCTCTTAAAATGTATACCAGAGAGAAGGGTCTGGTATGGTCCTCTTAATGGGGGGTCATCTTACAACCCATACCAGAGTGAAGGGTCTAGTATGGTCCACTTAATAGGGGGTCCTCTTAAAATCCATACCAGAGTGAAGGGTTTGGTATGGTCCTCTTAATGGGGGATCCTCTTAAAATCCATACCAGAGCGAAGGGTCTGGTATGGTCTTGGGAGGGCGACCTGGAGTTTCCCCTCAAGATCCATATCGTAGCCGATTGTCCTGGTATTGTCGGATCAAAGTCGGGTCCCGTTAAATGAAGTCGCATGGAAGTCAGACATGAAGTCGTAGGGCTAAGTCGGAGCAGAAGTCGTCTTAGACTACAATCGCCCTCCACTGTTACTCATCACATAGGGAGGGGGTGAGGCAGAGGCGTAACTAGAACCTCCAGCACAATTCTTCAGGCACAGCTAGCACATGGTTAGGCCTCACTCTGGTTTCAGCCAGACCTTAGCAAAGTTCCTTATTACAGGCAGGGACCGCAGGCCCCTTTAGCTTAGCAACAAAAACTTCCTTTGCAAGCCCTGACAGCCCTCTGAGTCCTGACTGCAGCGGCCTGACTTCACTGCCAGTAACATCATAGTCTCTCCTGCTGGCTCTGCATCCACCACTGACTGCACACTCCAAGTCTCTGGCATGTCTCTCCTGACCGACACCTGATGAGTCCCTCCTGGAGACATACCCAGCAGTATTCCCCGCTGTCCTCTCCTGCTCCTGTTCAGGACATCCCTTGGGTTGTGTGGGGTTCCTATTCGAGCCCCTGGCCCAAGGTCACCCCCCCCCCAGACTGGGGAGCTCCCTCTAAGTTCCCAACAGCCTAATACTTCATCTCCAGTTCTTCTCCCCAGAGCAGCTCCCTCCCAGCTGGGCTGACCCTGGGTATTTAAAGAGGCTTGCCCCCTTCCAATCCAGATTGGGGATCGGTCAGGGTTTTCCTCAGAACAACCCAGACAGCTCCACCCTTTTCCCCTCCTTACTTCTAGAAGCAGAAAGGAGGTAACCAAAATATGATGCTGTCTGTGAGTCACCAGCCTACTCTAGGCCACTCCCAGCCCACACAGATCAAAACAAGGAGGCCTAGCTTCTGGGTAGACCTGCTTAAATTTACCTGTACCATACAAAAGTCTCACTCCAGCTGGGTAGAGGGTGCTACACTCCCATTCATTCATAAACAGAGGCATGGTAAAACGCGTTGATCTTCTTATGTGGACCTTCTTTGTAAATATAGGAAGGTTCTCTGTAGTACCGATGTGAATTATACCTGGGTGCATTACATGGATATGGTCACTACTATGTCCTTTTTAAATTTTGTATAATAAACTTGGCATTTTATGGCATATTTTCTCTTTTGTTGGCTTCGCCCTCTACCTCTATGCCCTCCTACAGTCGCTTTGCTACAAAATGTTTTGTGTTATACATATAGGGGTGGGATGTGGGCTTAATAACGTGGTATGTTCTTCCTTTTACCCGAAATTTCCAGCAAAGAAGGGTGGAGATGGACATCTAATACCTCCTTGTCTCACCAGTAACGCCTCTCTTTTCCTTTTGGCAGCTTTTATCTCTAGACAAGAGTCCGCCAACTTTGCCAAAAGACACAGACGTAGCAACCTTCACAATGCGTAAGTGTTGTGTTTTTTCCTCATTTCTGTTATCCAGAATGACCAACCTCAACCTGGTGATAGTCAACCATTGGATCTCCAGCAAATAGGCAACTACAGGTCTCAGTAGATCCTACCTGGAGTTTGTAGCTCCACCAAAACTGGTCATCTACGAGTTGACTATCACCGTCTTGGTTGACCTGTGGTGGTAACCTGCTTGTTTTTCCTGTTATTCTTAGGGTCTTCGGGACCCCCGTAAGAGACCCCCTGGAATCCAAGAGAGAAGTGTGTGAGCTCAACCCAAGCTGCGATGAACTGGCTGACCACATTGGATTTCAGGAGGCCTACAGACGCTTCTACGGCCCGATCTAAAGACCCCGTGCCATCGCTTCTCTTCCCTTCTTTGTTACGATACCTTCCTCTTATCCTGCTTTCTTCACAACGTATTAAGCTGACCAGTTGACACAACAAACATCTTCCAGATGGGCCACACTCTTGTTGCTTTGTGTGTGTTGTAGCTAAGTAGCCATTACCTCATGTAGCCAGGCAAGAATAGCACAGGAGCGGGGGGAGGGGGTTGGTTATAGGTTTTAGGATGGGCCCTTTAAGGCCAGCAAGCACTTTAAATAGACTTTTGCATGCTGTATGAGGAGATAGGATCAAGAAAGGTCAAATCTCTCAGACTTAGATTGCACATTTCATTTCTGTTATACTTATGTTGACAGGTCCCCTTAAACAGCTAACTGCCGCTTGATGAGGTATGAAAAGGCTTTGGGGTGCTTGTAAGTGAGCCAAACGCCCCCCAGGCCTTCTGTCTTCTTCAGTATTATAACATTGTATTCAGTTCTGTGCACATTGTGGGGACAGGCGGGTGCAATGAGGGGACAATCCAGGCCTTGTGTGCCCCCCCCCCCCGACTGACAAACAGCCCTGAAATTCGACTTCCCGGCATGGACCGCGCTTATCAGGCTTGCTTCTATAACTTCAATATGGTGCTATGTGGAATTATGTTATTGAATGTTTTTTATTATGAATAAATATGTATTAGGTTTATAACGTGTGTGTTTTGTTCTATATGGATTGCCGGTTTACATATGATAATCTGCAGAATGTCATTCCTTCCATCACTGGTCTCTCTAGAGATCTGCAGAACATCCCACCCCTGCCCCCCCCCACCATACTTGATACCCCCATCTCATCAGGGTACCCCTATACATGAGACACCCATCACATCAGAGTACCCCCTATACATGAGACCCCTATCACATAAGAATACCCCCATACGTGAGACCCCTATTACATTAGAGTACCCCTAATTATGAGACCCCCATCACATCAGAGTACCCCCATACATGAGACCCCCGTCTTATCAGGGTACTCGCATACATAAGACCCCATCACATCAGAGTACCCCCTATACATGAGACTCCATCACATCAAAGTACCCCATATACACAAATCCCCCCATCACATCAGAGTGCCCCCTATACATGAGACCCCCATCACATCGGAGTACCCCCTATACATAAGACCCCATCACATCAGAGTACCCCCTATACATGAGACCCCCATCACATCAGAGTACCCCCCATACATGAGACCCCATCACATCAGAGTACCCCCTATACATGAGACCCCCATCACATCAGAGTACCTCTATACATGAGATCCCCATCACATCAGAGTACCCCCTATACATGAGACCCCCATCACATCAGAGTACCCCCTATACATGAGACCTCTTCATCACATCAGAGTACCCCCTATACATGAGACCCCCATCACATCAGAGTACCCCCTATACATGAGACCCCTATCACATCAGAGTACCCCCTATACATGAGACCCCTATCACATCAGAGTACCCCCTATACATGAGACCCCATCACATCAGAGTACCCCCTATACATGAGACCCCCATCACATCAGAGTACCCCCATGTTAGAGTCCCTTATCAAATCAGAGTCCCCCAATACATAAGACCCCCCATCACATCAGAGTACCCCCTATACACGAGACCCTCATCTCATCGGAGTACCCCCTATACACGAGATCGCCCCATCATATCAGAGTACCCTCAAGTCAGAGACCCCTATCACATCAGAATACCCCCCATGACAGAGTCCACCATCACATCAGAGATCCCCCATCACCACAGAGACCTCCTCGATCACAGACTCCGCTTATCCATTACTGATCCAGGGCAATTAGGGTCTCATGTGGGGAGACCCAAAGGGCACCTGAGGGTGCCATGGCACCTTGGTTGCTCTAGGGATCTGCAGAACATCGCTCTTCATCCTACACAGTCCTGAAAGGTAAAAAAATATAAATAAACACAAGACTTCGATCTCTTTCATTACCCCCTGGGGTTATATTTATTCCTACTACAGAATATTATCACCATGACTTTCTATACAACAAACCATCACTAGCCGTGACGAACCCTGATAGCCCTTTAATGTTACACACAATGGCTACAGGTCACGCTAGTGGCTCAGTGTTAACCACAGGTTACCTGTTTATTACAATTTTTTAGTACATTTTTTTATTTTTTTAAGGAGATCTCCTCTCTCTAACACACACTCATGTGAAAACATACGTCTTAAGTAGAAGTATTACACAATTAAGTATTACGAAGGTCACTATGGCTGTGTTTAAACATCGTTAGGCTTCCATGTTGTGTTGTTACACGCTGCTGGGGGGACAAGGACGAGGGGGGCTGGGCCGTCTTTAATATTGGTTGAACATTTTCTTGAGCCCACCTGAATTCACTTTGCGGGCGGCCTGGTCTCAAGGGATCGGCTGCTTTAGGCCCCACAACAATGACTGGGCCCGGGGCAGCTTCCCCCTTTGCCCCGCGTTAAAGATGGCCCTGGAGAGGGGACAAGGAAGTCCTGAGCAGGGGACTCTGAAAGGAGGAAAATAAAATGAAGCCCATACACCATTGTAAGCCCAAGATTAAGGAAAGCTCTGGAGCTACAAGGCACGAGGAACTTGGGGTATCTTCATGGAAGCTGAGAGTGACCACAACTTAAAGCGGGGGTTCACCCAAAAAAAACTGTTTTAACTTTAGATTCAGGCGAGTTGTTAGAATCACAATCGGGTGTTTTTTTTTTGTTTTAAATCGTTGCCGTACATACCGTTTTATAGATATATGTTCACCGCGGCTTCCGGGTATGTAATCTGCGGCGGGACTGGGCGTTCCTAATTGATTGACATGCTTCCGACCGTCGCACATACCTCCCAACAAGAACGGATTCTGCGGGATTTTCCCGTACTGACTGCATATTCCCGCAAAAGGGTTACATTTCTCGCACTGAGAGGATCCGACCCCCCCCCCCCGCTCAGTACTGTAGGAGGAGGCGGGCGGAGCTGAATGGGCAGTACTGCTGGAGGAGGCGGGTGGAGCTGAATGGCAGCCTATAGGAGGAGACAGGCGGAGCTGAACGGCAGCCGTACTATTGGAGGAGGCAGGCGGAGCTGAACGGCAGCTGTACTATAGGAGGAGGCAGGCGGAGCTGAATGGCAGCTGTACTATAGGAGGAGGCAGGCGGAGCTGAATGGCAGCTGTACTATAGGAGGAGGCAGGCGGAGCTGAATGGCAGCTGTACTATAGGAGGAGGCAGGCGGAGCTGAATGGCAGCTGTACTATAGGAGGAGGCAGGCGGAGCTGAACGGCAGCCGTACTATTGGAGGAGGCAGGCGGAGCTGAACGGCGGGCGTAGCTGAATGGGCAGTACTGCTGGAGGAGGCGGGTGGAGCTGAATGGCAGCCTATAGGAGGAGGCGGGTGGAGCAGAATGGCAGCTGTACTATAGGAGGAGGCAGGCGGAGCTGAACGGCAGCCGTACTATAGGAGGAGGCAGGCGGAGCTGAACGGCGGGCGTAGCTGAATGGGCAGTACTGCTGGAGGAGGAACCGTAGGAGGCGGCGCGTCGATGACTGCTGAGGGAGGAGACATTCTGTGCAAATGTAAGAGGCATCCACTTCGTGCCCCCCCCCGCTCAACAACCTCGACCCCCCCCCGCTCAACAACTTCACCCCCCCCCACTTTTGTTGGGAGGTATGCCATCGCATACAGCGCGTCACGAGTTGCCGAAAGAAGCCGGACTGAGAGTCGGCCCTATAAGGTGCCTGCGCACCGACGTTCGGCTACTTTCAGCATCTCGTGACGCGCTGTATGCGCCGGTCGGAAGCCTGTCAATCAATTAGGAACGCCTAGTCCCACAGATTACATACCCGGAAGCCGCGGTGAACATATATCTATAAAACGGTATGTACGGCAACGATTTAAAAAAAAAAAAACACCCGATTGTGATTCTAACTACTCGCCTGAATGTAATGTTAAAACATTTTTTTGTTGGGTGAACCCCCGCTTTAATGGAGCTTGGGCTGGGAGGTCTACTAGCATTGGATGGTTTCACTGCAGGAGCAGAGTTGTTGTAGGTGTTTTGAACATATTGAAGCAGACCGGGGCCTTAGGAACAAGGGGAGCCCAAGATAACATTGGGGCATTAAAAAAAAAAACATGAAATTTAAGGTCCATGGGCCAGATTCTCTAAGAATCTGCGGCGGCATCGCGTAAGCTATTTACACTACGCCGCCGCAACTTACTGGAGCAAGTGCCGTATTCCTCAAGCACTTGCTCCGTAGTTTGCGGAGGCGTAGTGTAAAAGGCCTGGCGTATCCCCGCGTAGTTCAAAGGGGGCGGCTTATATTTAAATTAAGCGCGCCCCCGTGCCGATCGAACTGCGCATGCGCCAGGCTAAAAATAGCCCAGTGCGCATGCTCCAGTTCTCGACGGAAAACGTCAATGACGCCGACGTGTGCGTCATTGACGTAAAGTCGTATTCAAGAACGACTTAGGAAAACGACGTACCTGACGGTAAAAGACGACGCGGACCCGACGCCATACTTAACATGGCATACGTCGGACTGGCGTAAGGTTACCCCTCATATAGCAGGGGTAACCTTACGCTTACGCAAACGACGTAAGCGACGGTTACGCGACGCGATTTCGTTCGGGAATCAGCGTATCAGGCTCATTTGCATAAACAAATGAGACCTGAACGTAAACGCCACCTAGCGGCCGGCGGCGAATTAGATTTAAGATCCGACAGTGTAAGTGACTTACACCTGTCGGATCTTCAGCGTATCTATGCGAAAATGATTCTAGGAATCACTCGCATAGATACGCGGGTCAAAAAACAGAGATACGATGGAGTTTCCTGAGATACTCCGTCGTAACTCTTCTGAGAATATGGCCCCATGTTTCTACCAAACTACGGCACCCAATGGCTCTCAAGTGAACAACAAACGTGTAACAGCAGTTCCAATCCGATTGGCTTGCATCTTGACATGGTATAGTGGTCTCATCAAGGCTGTGCTCCATGTACAGTCAGACAACCAACGTTTTTTAAAGCAGCAGGAACATTCAGGCCTCGTACACATGATAGGTTAACCATCGTCTGAAGGACCGTTTCCATCGGTCAAAACCGATCGTGTGTGGGCCCCATAGGTTATTTATCCATAGGTTAAAAAAAAGCCAACTTGCTTTAAAATTAACCGATGGATTCCTAACCGATAGGTCAAAAACCGATCGTTAGTAGGCACGACCATCGGTTAAAAATCCACGCATGCTCAGAATCAAGTCGACGCATACTTGGAAGCATTGAACTTCGTTTTTTTTCAGCACATCGTTGTGTTTTACGTCACCGCGTTCTGACACGGTCGGTTATTTAACCTATGGTGTGTACGCGTGACGGACCATCAGTCCGCTTCATCGGTTAACCAATGACAACGGTCCTTCCTCTGGTTAACCTATCGTGTGTACGAGGCTTCATAGTTCTACTCTGGACTTCTGGGCACTACTTTGTATTGTCGAGTTTGGGGTAGTGTTGCTCACGAATATTCGCATTGCGAATATTCGTTACGAATATGGCATATTCGAATATTCGCGAATAACTCGAATTTCGCGGCCAAAATTCGCTATTCCGAATATTCATATTTTTTCAAATTTATTTTTAAAACAGATCACATCCTATCGACGTCTAAAAGCATTGCTGGTATGATTAGAGACCCTGGGCCGAGTAGCTAAGCTGAGGCGATCCTTTTATGTTGCCGAATATTCGCAATCGCGAATATTCGATTTCCGAATATTCGCGAATACTTTCTCCGCCCTTCTTTTGCATCAGAGCCAATCAGAGTTCTCCTACCACCGTTGTAAAAATTTCGCAATCAATTTCACATTCGCATTAGCGAAATTTCGCAAAAATTTTTTTTTGATAAAATATCACGAATATTCGATTTTAGCGAATATTTCACGAATATTCGTCTATATATTCGTGATATATCGCGAAATCGAATATGGCGTATTCCGCTCAACACTAGTTTGGGGTGCCCATAGGAATTCTGGGAAAGTGGCACCTATGTGGTATATATTCAAATACTAAGGGCTAGATTCAGGTAGAGCGTATCTCAGATACACTACGCCGCCGTAAGTTAGAGCAGCAGGTCCTGTATTCACAAAGAACTTGCGCTGTAACTTACGGCGGCGCAGTGTAACTGGGCCGGCGTAAGCCCGCCTAATTCAAAATAGGCTGGTTGGGGGCGTGTTCTATGTAAAATACTAGTGACCCCACGTAGTTGACGTTTCTAACGAACGGCGCATGCGCCGCCCGTGGACGTATCCCAGTGCGCATGCTCCAAATGGCGTCGGCAAAGCGTCAATGCTTTCGACGTGAACGTAAATTACGGCCAGCCCCATTCACGGACGAGTTACGCAAACGACGTAACATTTTTCAAATTTGACGCGGTTTCCGACGTCCATACTTAACGTTGGCTGCGCCATCTTTTTGGTGGTTTATCTTTATGCCTGAAAACCCCTTACGTAAACGGCGTATCTTTACTGCGACGGCCGGGCGTACGTTCGTGAATAGGCGTATCTAGCTGATTTACATATTCTAGGCGTAAATCAGCGTACACGCCCCTAGCGGCCAGCCTAAATATGCAGTTAAGATACGACGCCGTAGGAGACTTACGCCGTGCGTATCTTAGCAACATCTCAGTTTGAGCATACGCTTAAAGTTGCGACTGCGCGGATTCGTCGTAAGTCTTTATTAATCTGGCCCTAAGGCCCCATACACACGATAGAATCCATCCGCTGAAAAATCCCAGCGAATGGGTTTCAGCGGATAGATCCTATGGTGTGTACACTCCAACGAATATGTTTCCGCGGATATTTCTCCCCTGGGATGGATTCCAGCAGATCAAATATTTGCTGACATGCTAAACAAATCTATCTGCTGGAATCCATCCCAACGGATGGATCCGCTGGTCTGTATAGACTCACCGGATCCATCCGTCCAAAGGGATCCCCCGCATGCGTCGTAATGATTCGACGCATGCGTGGAATTCCTTATATGACAGCGTCGCGCACGTCATCGCGGCGACGGCGCGACAAGTCATCGCCAGAGGATTTCGGCGCGGATTTCAATGCGATGGTGAGTACACTCCATCGCATGGAAATCCGCTGAAATCCTCGAGAGGATTTATCCGCGGAAACGGTCCGTATTCGCGGATAAATCCTCTCGTGTGTATGGGGCCTTACAGTCTCCAATTGTTGTCCTTGACATATAACTCAAATCAATTGAAACACTGACTAAGAAAAGTCCAAAAAAGAAAGAGGTTACCATAATGCCTTGTACACACGATCGGAATTTCGTTCGTAAAAAACGTCAAATACGCGGGGTCCCAGTTAATATACATAAAACACGCCCACATCATCCACATTTGAATTAGGTGGGCTTACGCCGACACAGATACTTAACGCCGCCGTAACTTAGGGCGCAAGTTCTTTATGAATACGGAACTTGCGCCCTAAGTGAGATACGTTACGCCCGTAGAAATTTACGCCGGGCTATCTGAATCTAGCCCACAGTATATAATCCCAATACAGGTTATGCAGAAATTCATTCATGTTATGATAAAAAAAAGAGAGAGGTTATAAAAAAGGACAATCAGTGGAATGTACCCCATAAAAATGACTTTTGAAACAGCCCACCCCCCCCACACTAAAACATTATAAAAACATAAAATCATACAAAAACAGCTTACATTAAAAAAAAAAATCAAACTGTTAGTACAGTTAATATAAAAATTACATCATGGCTGACGGAAAAAAATAAAATCTCTTTTTTTGCAGTTAGTACTTAAAAAACAAAAATAATACATTCAACGAAGCTCAGTATGGTGAAGGCACATAATCGCGATATGGACGATCGAGAATAAAAACAGGTTCTAAAAAAAAAAGAGGCATTTAGCTTATAATATCTTCTATTCGCACAGAAATATCTATTATTACCTGCAGATAACGGGGTTAGGTATTTTTTTTATCTCGTTGATAATAATATAAGAGCAGCATTTTTTTAAACTATGTAGGAAAACTGAGGATTTTCAGGACAGAGCAGTGCCGTGTACAACCACGTGATGTTCCGCAGCAGTTAGCGTCATCATCGTAGTAATATAATAATGTCTTATGCTTATGGAGCAATGGAAGTGTGCAGTCATATTTTTTTTTTATTGCTATATAGTCCAGTACGCGCCAATGTTGGGAAGCAAGAAATGACAGTACCTTATTTTTACCACAAGATGGCACCAACAGACCACTGATCGCAGTCGTTATACATTTTGACCACAAGATGGCGACAAATGTAACTGGTAGCGTGCAGTAAGTAAGTGCAGTTCCTAGTTTTGGCCACAAGATGGCGCCAGATGCAACAAACCCCAAGCACATGGAACTACAAGGCTCATGGTGGGAGTTATAGTTCTGAAAAGGCTGGTTTGGGTGTTATAAATAAGACAGATTGGGTAGCTGGTTCTTGTTAGGCGTTATTGCTATTTTATTATTGCATGGACTGAGTCACCCCCCATCTGTCTATCCACCCACACTAGGTTCTTGCAAAACATCAGTTCTGATTTTATAGGCTTGCTTTTTGTGCCAAGCAGATTGCAACATTTTTTTTAAAGGACTTTTCCTCTTTCGGGTTACTTAAAACCACAAAAAAACAAAAAAAACAAAGCAATACCTATTGCGAAAGAGAGAGTTAGAGATATTTGACCATGGAAACAAATTTCGAAATCAAAGACACAAAACAGGTCCTCTTTTTGCTCAGTGTTCGGCCACAAGACCTTCTTCTTCCGTAATATTTTTCAGCACTTGGAACAAAATGAGAACGATCGAGTGATTGCATTTTAGCACAAGTACGATGGGGAAATATGTGAGCCTGGTTTGCTTCCTCTTCCTGCCGTCCTGTTGCCATAGATATAGTAAAACCATGTGTTAGATGTTTACCCATTTTGATGTTGCAGTTCTCGGTAATGTAGATGATTTCCAAAGAAGGGGAAGGCAGGGCTGCTGGTTGGGTTTGAACATCAAACCTCAAACAGCTATAGCAAAGACATGACTTATGGGCTGGACATTGGAGACATTGGCCACATGACCACCACTGATCAAATGGCTTTGCCTAAAAGCCACGGCTCAAGCCCTTTTAGCAGGAACTATGTGGCTAATTCCCCATCCCCAGCCAGCGCCCATCTACTTCCAGAGCAAGCTCGAGCTTGGATTAGCAACTTCTACAGAAAAACAGATTCTACTGGTGACCCAACCTCTGCTGATTGGCTAGCTTTGCCTGAAGGCCTCACAATAAAACCCTTTTGGTGGCAACCTCATGGCTTGGCTGGCTTTACCTGAAGGCCACACAATAATCCCTTTTGGTGGCAACCTCATGGCTTGGCTGGCTTTACCTGAAGGCCACACAATAATCCCTTTTGGTGGCAACCTCATGGCTTGGCTGGCTTTACCTGAAGGCCACACAAAAAGACCTTTTGGTGGCAACCTCATGGCTTGGATGGCTTTACCTGAAGGCCACACAATAATCCCTTTTGGTGGAAACCTCATAGCTTGGCTGGCTTTACCTGAAGGCCACACAATGAGCCCTTTTAGTGTAAACCTCATGGCTTGGCTGGCTTTGCCTGAAGGCCACACAACAAGCCCTTTTAGCAGGAACTATGTGGTTAATTCCCCAGCCAGCGCCCATCTACTTGGAAGCTCCAGAAGCCCTTTTGGTGGAAACCTCATGGCCTGGCTGGCTTTGCCTGAAGGCCACACAACAAGCCCTTTTAGCAGGAACTATGTGGTTAATTCCCCAGCCAGCGCCCATCTACTTGAAAGCTCCAGAAGCCCTTTTAGTGGAAACCTCATGGCTTGGCTGGCTTTGCCTGGATTAGCAACTTCTACAGAAGAACAGATTCTACTGGTGACTTAACCTTCTGGTGATTGGCTAGCTTTGCCTGAAGGCAACACAATAAGCCCTTTTAGTGGAAACCACATGGTTTGGCTGGCTTTGCCTGAAGGCCACACGACAAGCCATTTTAGTGGAAACCATATGGCTTGTCTGGCTTTGCATGAAGGCCACACACCAAGCCATTTTGGGGGAAACCACATGGCTTAGCTGACTTTACCTGAAGGCCACACAATAAGCCCTTTTAGTAGAAACCACATGGTTTTGCTGGCTTTGCCTGAAGGCCACACGACAAGCCCTTTTAGCAGGAACTATGTGGTTAATTCCCCAGCCAGCGCCAATCTACTTCCAGAGCAAGCTCGAGCTTGGAATAACAACTCCTACAGAACAACAGATTCTACTGGTGACATGACTGCCACTGATTTGCTGTCTTTGCCTGGAGGCCACACGACAAACCCCTTTAGTGGAAACCATATGGCTTGGCTTAATTTGCATGAAGGCCACACACCAAGCCATTTTGGTGGAAATCACATGGCTTGACTTGCTTTGTCTGAAGGCCACACTCTAAGCCCTTTTGGTGAAAACCATATGACTTGTCAGACTTTGCCTGAAGGGCACTCAATAAGCCCTTGTGGTGGAAACCACATGGCTTGGCTGGCTTTGCCTGAAGGCTACACAATAAGCCCTTTTGGTGAAAACCATATGACTTGTCAGGCTTTACCTGAAGGCCACACAATAAGCCATTTTGGTGGAAACCACTTGGCTTGGCTGGCTTTGCCTGAAGGCCACACACCAAGCCCTTTTGATGGAAACCACATGGTATGGCTTGCTTTGCCTGAAGCCCACACTCTAAGCTCTTTGGTGAAAATCATATGACTTGTCAGGCTTTGCCTGAAGGACACACAATAAGCCCTTTTGGTGGAAACCACATGGTTTGGCTGGCTTTGCCTGAAGGCCACACACCAAGCCATTTTGGTGGAAACCACATGGCTTGGCTAGCTTTGCCTGAAGGCAACACAATATGCCCTTGTGGTGGAAACCACATGGCTCCGCTGCCTTTGCCTGAAGGCTACACAATAAGCCCTTTTGTTGAAACCCATATGACTTGTCAGGCTTTACCTGAAGGCCACATAATAAGCCCTTTTGGTGAAAACTACATGGCTTGGCTAGCTTTGCCTGAAGGCAACACAATATGCCCTTTTGGTGGAAACTCATGGCTTGGCTTAGCCTGAAGGCCACACAATATGCCCTTTTGGTGGAAACTCATGGCTTGGCTTAGCCTGAAGGCCACACAATAAGCCTTTTTGGTGGAAACCCATGGCTTGGTTGGCTTAGCCTGAAGGCCACACAATAGGCCTTTTTGGTGGAAACCACTTGGTTTGGCTGGCTTTGCCTGAAGGCCACACACCAAGCCCTTTGGTAGAAACCACATGGCTAATGTCTTGGTACCCACATACCCCCAAAAGAAATCTTAGAGGAATAATTTCTTCAGTACAGGTGAGCCCATAACAACTTTTACTGCATACAGTGACAAGGCAGAAGGTGTGGTCAAACTACATAGGCTTCGGCATTGACTGTAGGTCTGATTTAATTTACCCCCTGGGCCTCAATCAATATTTAACTCTATGGCACAGAACCAGTTACCCTCAATATTGTCCTGCATCACCCTGTACCAAAAACATCAAAACCATTCTGACCTGTAAACTGTAGGTTACATCAGATGATAAGGTGCGCACACAAGTAATAGACTATCAATTTACCTTATTTTTTTTCAAGTTTGTAGATATACAGGAAATAAATCCAACAACAGAAAATCCCTTTCCATATATTCCACCAAAACAAAGATCCTTCTAATTTTCTTCTACATCTCACGTACAAATAGACAAACCTACTTATCCAAAAAAACATCCGGTCTAACGCTCCACGCGACTACGAGCTTGCCATACACCACACCATCAAAGGGTTAAATGTAGGCCAGCCCAGACCGGCCAACCGCAATCCCACACAATCCATTTTCCATATCCTCTTCTGAACATTCCGTGACCCTACACTAGCTCAGCTCTCCTCCTCCTCCCCACTGCGGATTTACTGACAAATATTTTCCTCTTTTGAGGCCCGGGGTGGTACTGGACATTCACTGGCCGTCCAAACAGCTGCTAAAATCCCCTCCCGGCATGTCAAAACAACGTTAAAAGACAGACCAAGCTAAAAAAAATCAGTTCTTTCGGTTTTAGAAGACGTTACAAAGTGGAACCCGACTCCTTAGATCCCTCAGGATCTCTGGAAGGGAGATTTGAT
This sequence comes from Rana temporaria, assembly GCF_905171775.1. Taxonomy (NCBI): domain Eukaryota; kingdom Metazoa; phylum Chordata; class Amphibia; order Anura; family Ranidae; genus Rana; species Rana temporaria. The sequence continues at coordinate 114,858,671 of NC_053501.1, forward strand.
TCTGAGGTTCTACATCCAGCAGGACCTCATTGACTCTTTTTTTTTTCTTATTACCCTACCCAAGTGGTTCAAGGGGCCAGTGAGTAATGCATTCCACCAACATCTACTCATGCCCAAAATCCTATACTTTGTTCCTATCACCGAACTAACAAAGTAGAAAGGAATTGCTGCGCCAAGAATATAACAAGACAATTACCATATTTATCGGCGTATAACGCGCACTTTTTTCCCCTTAAAATCAGGGGGAAATCGTGGGTGCGCATTATACGCCGATCCCCACTGTCTCTGAGCGCCACCGACAAAGACCGTGCCGAGTGTACTGCGCACTCGGCCACGCTCGGCTCCGCCCGCAGCCACGCGAGAGGAGCCTAGAGGAGCTGAGAGGAGCCGAACACACCGTAAATCCTGCTCTACACAGACGCCAAACTCAAACAAAGTGGGCATTTTAGGACATACCTCCTTTGTCCTACTCGCATCTTCTCCTCACGTTTGTCAGGTGTCTCTTGTCCTCCTCAAATGAGTCAACAAAGTCATTTGGAGAGGACAACGGTGGCATGTCCAAATATGAATATTATCCACTTGCCGAGGTACGTCGGTGGAGTTCGGGGGTTACACTGGAATTATATGCAGCTGCAGGCATCACCCCAGTACTGTTTTTTTAGTCGACGGTCGACTCTCTTGAAAAAAGCAATCCTAGCGGCTAAGTAGCCACTGGATTGCTTTTACAAGCAACAGGAGGTGTTGTCCCCCCTTCTCCTACACTTTCCGTTGCTTTCTTCCGCTCTCCCGTCCCACCAGGAGACCCAAGCGACCAGCCGGCACATCCGCCGGCTGATGGGGAGAGCTGAACAAAGCCTGGATCAGCTTTGATTGGATCTTGGCTATGGTAAGCCCGGAAGCGATGACCTGACATCACTTCCGATTTACTTGGTTGTCAACTGCGCCATTTTCAAAAAATCAAAAGCCTTTAAAAACACAGATCTTGGCGTGATTGAATGCTTTTAAGCGCAGAGGAGAGATTTGGGGTCTTATAGACCTCAGACCTCTCCATAAAGAGTACCTGTCACTTACCTATTACAGTCACAAGGATGTTTACATTCCTTGTGACAGCAATAAAAGTAAGAAAAAAAAGAAAAATTTAAGAAACAGTGTAAAAATTAAATAAATAAATAATAATAAATACAATTCAAAGTGAACGCACGCAGCGGTCCTGCATGCACACAAACATTGATCGTCCCACACATGTGAGGTATCACCGCGAAACGTCAATCATGGGCAGTATTTTTAGCACTGGACCTCCTCTGTAATGTGGTGACCTGTAAAGTGTGTGAGTGTAGTAAAATTTACGTAATTTGTCACAGGCGTGCGTAATTTTGAACCGCGACATGTTTGGTATCTATTTACTCGGCTTAGCATCATCTTTTATATTTTACAAAAAAATGGGTCATGTATTTTTTTATTTTTTTGGGGGGGTTTAATATTCAATTTTAATAAAAAAATAAAAAATATTTAATAAAAAATTTGCTTTTGAAAAAAGACTACCGATTTATTTTTGTAGGGCCACTGCTTTAAAAAAATATATATAATATTAGGGGATTCTAAGTAATTTTCTAGCAAAAAATACTGCAAACAAAAAGTGCCAGAAAAGGCTCGGCCTGGAAGTGGCTATAAAATTTAGAACATTTTCTATTACATGTCCGATTCCTCAAATTTGATTGCCACACGAAAATCGGCTGTTGCTGCAGCCCATTAACGGTGCGAAATACGTACAAAATTTCTTAGATATGATTTTCGAAAGAAAATTCTTTCAAAATTCAAACTGTGTATGGCCGCCATAATTCTTCCATTGAGTTGGGTTTGGGTATGACTGCATTTTTAGCAAGCCATACACAGTCGAATTTCGAACGAATTTTCTTTTCAATTATTTATTTGAGTTGGGTTTGGATATGACTGTATTCTTCTATTGAGTTGGGTTTGGATAGGACTGCATTCTTCTATTGAATTGGGTTTGGGTATGACTATTCCTCTATTTAGTTGGGTTTGGATATGACTGCATTTTTCTATTGAGTTGGGTTTGGATAAGACTTTATTCTTCTATTGAGTTGGGTTTAGATAAGACTGCATTCTTCTATTGAGTTGGGTTTGGATAAGACTGCAGTCTTCTATTGAGTTGGGTTTGGATATGACTGCAGTCTTCTATTGAGTTGGGTTTGGATATGACGGTATTCTTCTATTGAGTTGGGTTTGGGAATGACTGTATTCTTCTATTGAGTTGGGTTTGGATATGACTGCAGTCTTCTGTGGGTTGGGTTCGGATATGACTGCATTTTTCTATTGAGTTGGGTTTGGATAAGACTTTATTCTTCTATTGAGTTGGGTTTAGATAAGACTGCATTCTTCTATTGAGTTGGGTTTGGGTATGAATGAATTCTTTTATTGAGTTGGGTTTGGATATGACTGGAGTCTTCTATTGAGTTGGGATTGGATATGACTGCATTCTTCTATTGAGTTGAATTTGGATAAGACTGTATTCTTCTATTGAGTTGGGTTTGGATAAGACTGCAGTCTTCAATTGAGTTGGGTTTGTGTATGACTGCTTTCTTCTATTGAGTTGGGTTTGGATATGACTGCAGTCTTCTATTGAGTTGGGTTTGGATATGACTGAATTATTTTATTGAGTTGGGTTTGGGTATGACTGCAGTCTTCTATTGAGTTGGGTTTGGATACGACTGCATTCTTCTATTGAGTTGGGTTTGGGTATGACTGCATTCTTCTATTGAGTTGGGTTTGGGTATGACTGTATTCTTCTATTGAGTTGGGTTTGGGGATGACTGCATTCTTCTATTGAGTTGGGTTTGGATAGGACTGAATTATTTTATTGAGTTGGGTTTGGATAGGACTGCAGTCTTTTATTGAGTTGGGTTTGGATAGGACTGCATTCTTCTATTGAGTTGGGTTTGGATATGACTGCATTCTTTTATTGAGTTGGGTTTGGATAGGACTGCAGTCTTCTATTGAGTTGGGTTTGGATAGGACTGCATTCTTTTATTGAGTTGGGTTTGGATAGGACTGCAGTCTTCTATTGAGTTGGGTTTGGATAGGACTGCAGTCTTTTATTGAGTTGGGTTTGGATAGGACTGCAGTCTTCTATTGAGTTGGGATTGGATATGACTGCATTCTTCCATTGAGTTGGGTTCAAAATCAATCTCTCAAATTAAATTTGAGGATTGAATTTAGCTAAGGCGAAAGAGTACAAAATTGGTGGAAGTTATACATGGCACTGCTCTTTTTCTTTTTTTTTTTCCTTTTTTGAGAAAATGAAATATATGGATCATGTCGAAAAGAAATGATCTTGGAAGAAGTTTGGCCCCTGAGGCTGAGAAGGTGGGGGGACCCCTATGGCTGGTAATGCTGAGATGAGGACTGGCCGTGCAGACAAGAGAACGTCTCCAATGTTCTTAGGAGGGGTAGTAGTAGTAGTATGGTCAATGCTCCTTGGCTTTAGCCTCTCCTGGGATGTTATTTTGGACCATGGAGTTGCCTTGAGGCGACCAAAGCAAAGTCGCTGTGAAGAAACAGATGAGCATGACGTTTCCTATCACCGAAGTGGCTGCGACTCCTAAAGTAATGGCCAGCGAGTCCGTCTCGTAGTATGAGCTGAGCCAAGCCTTGCGAGACAATTGGTCGGTCAGCACGGCTTCCATCTGGAAATGGGTCCCCATGACGGCACAGATGTGGAAGAGCTGGTGACTGTGACCTGCAAGGGAGTGTATTTTTAATTTAGGCAACAAATGAAAATTATTATTCCAACAAACCATTTTCCTAATGAATTAGGCTACCTCATAAAACTCTTCTATTGTGAGGGAATCTTACCAAAATAGTCAAAGCGACCAGGGGCCAGACGTTCGGGGAGATGAGAAGCAAAGAGGAAACCGGTCCAGAAAGCAAAGAAGAGGTGATAAAGATGATAGGGGATGGCTTCATTCCAGTTGCAACCCTCTCCGTAGCAGAAAAGGAGCTGTAGGATGTGGAGAGACGGACATATCATCAAGAAACGTTCAAGCTGTAGGAACAACCTATAGTTAAAAAGTCCAACTCAAGTCTAGCTGAATGTGACTAACTACTACTAGCCATATGGTGAAAGACTTCATGGGCTTCGGCAACCTATCAAAAATCTGTCTCAATGATGGAGAACAAAATGGCCACTCACTGGTGTCACTGGTTCAGAACAGACAGATAAGCTCTTCTCAAAGGTGACTACTTCCGAGAAGCCACCAGTTCCTGGTCTTCTCAAGACGCAACACAAAGGAAAGGCAAAACCCAGCTTTGGTGACATCACTCAACCCAAGCAACTCCACCAAATGCTTTTACTTAAAAAAATAGACGACTCACCCGGTAGAACAGAGGGATGTTGTCGAAGACGAAGGGGTGCACAAAGGCCACTGTGCGCAGAACTTTACTTAACGCTGGCCGGTCTACTTCCAGGAATCTATTGACGAATGAGACATAGCATAATAAGGTCTTAGTTCTCTGAATGGCCTTCATCCAACATTTGTTTCATGTACAAATCAACACTCAATTATGGGAGACCTCTTGTGGCTAGCTCTAGATCAGTTAGTGCAATCAGCATTCTATGAGCCACCCATTTTGGGCAACTTGCCTAATATGTTTAAGAGCCATTTCCATAAAAATTTGGCACATTTTTTCGAGGAAGGTCACTAGGTCTTTCCTCAACTCTGGACTGGCACACAGAGTTGGATAACACATTGTACACCCATACTAAGGCCAATCACCTGCCGGCTTGTCTTTGGAATGTGGGGGGGCAACCAGAGTACCTGGAGGAAACCCATGCAAGCACCGAGAGAGCATGCAAAAAACAGGTCAGTGGTAAGCAAACAATTGTTGCAGTAGGGGAAGGCGCCCCCTCACCGCATGCAAGCTTCAGATCAGTGGCTAGCCACCAGGGGCTGTAAGTAATGGAGGGCACCCCCTCACCGCATGCAACCTCCGGATCAGTGGCTAGCAATCAAGGGCCACAGTAGGGAAGGCGCCCCCTCACCACAAGCAAGCTTCAGATCAGTGGCTAGCCACCAGGGGCTGTAAGTAATGGAGGGCACCCCCTCACCGCATGCAACCTCCGGATCAGTGGCTAGCAATCAAGGGCCACAGTAGGGAAGGCGCCCCCTCACTGCATGCAAGCTTCAGATCGGTGGCTGGCAAATAAGGGCTGCAGTAGGGGAGGGCGCCCCCTCACCGCATGCAAGCCTCAGATCAGTGGCTAGCCACCAGGGGCTGTAGTAGGGGAGGGCACCTTCTCACTGCATGCAAGCTCCAGATCAGTGGCTAGCAAAAAAGGGCTGCAGTAAGGAAGGCACTCCCTCACCACATGCAAGCTTCAGATCAGAGGTTAGCAACCAGGGGCTGCAGTAGGGGAGGGCGCCCCCTCATTGCATGCAAGCTCCAGATCAGTGTCTGGCAAATAAGGGCTGCAGTAGGGAAGGCGCCCTCTCACTGCATGTAAGCCCCAGATCAGTGGCTGGCAAATGAGGGCTGTAGTAGGGGAGGGCGCCCCCTCACAGCATGCAAGCTTCAGATCAGTGGCTAGCCACCAGGGGCTGTAATAGAGGAGGGCACCCCCTCACCGCATGCAAGCTTCAGATCAGTGGCTGGAAAATAAGGGCTGCAGTAGGGAAGGTGCCCCCTCACCGCATGCAAGCTTCAGATCAGTGGCTGGCAAATAAGGGCTGCAGTAGGGGAGAGCACCCCTTCTCTGCATGCAAGCTCCAGATCCGTGGCTGGCAAATAAGGGCTGTAGTAGGGGAGGGCGCCCCCTCACAGCATGCAAGCTCCAGATCAGTGGCTAGCCACCAGGGGCTGTAATAGGGGAGGGCACCCCCTCACCGCATGCAAACTTCAGATCAGTGGCTGGCAAATAAGGGCTGCAGTAGGGAAGGTGCCCCCTCACCGCATGCAAGCTTCAGATCAGTGGCTGGCAAATAAGGGCTGCAGTAGGGGAGAGCACCCCCTCTCTGCATGCAAGCTCCAGATCAGTGGCTGGCAAATAAGGGCTGTAGTAGGGGAGGGCGCCCCCTCACCGCATACAAGCTTCAGATCAGTGGCTTGCCACCAGGGGCTGTAATAGGGGAGGGCACCCCCTCACCTCATGCAAGCTTCAGATCAGTGGCTAGCAAACAATTGTTGCAGTAGGGGTGGGCACCACCGTACCGCATGCAAGCTCCAGATCAGTGGCTGGCAAATAAGGGCTGCAGTAAGGGAGGGCACCCCCTCACCACATGCAAGCTCCAGATCAGTGGCTAGCAAACAAGGGCTGTAGTAGGGGAGGGCACCTTCCTTACCACATGCCAGCCTCAGATCAGTGGCTAGCCACCAGGGGCTGTAGTAGGGGGAGGGTACCTTCCTCACCGCATGCAAGCCTCAGATCAGTGGCTAACCACCAGGGGCTGTAGTGGGGGGAGGGCACCTTCCTCACCGCATGCAAGCCTCAGATCAGTGGCTAACCACCAGGGGCTGTAGTAGGGGACTCTCCATGTCAACCATAAGCAGTTGGAGCAAGGGGGCAGAGAATAGGCACAAGATTCCATATCATGTATTGGAGGGGGGGGGGCTCAGTTCTGTATCCTCTTCTGGGGCGCTGGAAGAACCTGTCCTGTCACTGAGGTCCAGTACCCATTAAAGAGGCCACTGTGTCAGAAGAAGAAGAAGTGGTGGAACTTGTTTTTGGGGGTTACCCTAAAATCTGACCACACAGGTAGAATGATGGCAATGCTGTCCAAGCGTGGTCAGTGGAAGTACGTACCGGGAGTAGCAGGAGAGGCCGGTGCAGATAAAGGTATTGAAGGCCGCGATGGGGACATAATATCGGTGCAGGACGCTGTTCACCCAGCGATCAGGCATGACGTAGGCCCCATAGGTAAAGGCACAGCCTATGGGGATAGAGCATATTAGTGACGGGGAACAAGACGATTGTCCATGAGTATGAAAATATCCATTAGATGGAATAAAACGACTATAAAAGAAAAAGGTACCAAGAATGACTACTTACCTGAGAAATGAACAAGGACCAGTCCGGTACCTACCCAGGCTGTAGAGACTGAGGGCTCCGTAGTCCAGGAAGTAGCAGATGTGGCGGGCATGGGCGGACATACTACTGAAGGTGTGGGCGAAGCTGGAGGTGAAGGGGTAAAGGCAGATCAGCATCATGTAAACCAGGAGGGGCCAATTGTACGGGTCCCCGAGAAAGTCCAGTGTGTATGAGAGCAGGAGGAACCTCCACAGGAAATACCTGGACACACACAATGGGGACAACACTTACTAATCCATCATTACCTAGAGATGGTCAGAGACTGCAGACACACTACAGGAGATGCTCAGAGACTGCAGACATACTACAAGAGATGGTCAGAGACTGCAGACACACTACAGGAGATGGTCAGAGACTGCAGACATAGTACAGGAGATGATCAGAGACTGCAGACACACTACAGGAGATGGTGAGAGACTGCAGACATAGTACAGGAGATGGTCAGAGACTGCAGACACACTACAGGAGATGGTCAGAGACTGCAGACACACTACAGGAGATGGTCAGAGACTGCAGACATACTACAGGAGATGGTCAGAGACTGCAGACATACTACAGGAGATGGTCAGAGACTGCAGACATACTACAGAAGATGGTCAGAGACTGTGGACACACTACAGGAGATGGTCAGAGACTGCAGACATACTACAGGAGATAGTCAGAGACTGCAGACATAATACAGGAGATAGTCAGAGACTGCAGACATAGTACAGGAGATGGTCAGAGACTGCAGACATACTACAGGAGATGGTCAGAGACTGCAGACACACTACAGGACACGGTCAGAGACTGCAGACATAGTACAGGAGAAGGTCAGAGACTGCGGACACACTACAGGACACGGTCAGAGACTGCAGACATAATACAGGAGATGGTCAGAGACTGCAGACATAATACAGGAGATGGTCAGAGACTGCAGACATAATACAGGAGATAGTCAGAGACTGCAGACATAGTACAGGAGATGGTCAGAGACTGCAGACACACTACAGGAGACGGTCAGAGACTGCAGACATAATACAGGAGATGGTCAGAGACTGCAGACATAGTACAAGAGATGGTCAGAGACTGCAGACACACTACAGGAGACGGTCAGAGACTGCAGACACACTACAGGAGATGGTCAGAGACTGCAGACATAATACAGGAGATAGTCAGAGACTGCAGACACACTACAGGAGATGGTCAGAGACTGTGGAAACACTGCAGGAGATGGTCAGTGACTGCAGACACACTACAGGAGATGGTCAGAGACTGCAGACAAACCACAGGAGATGGTCAGAGACTGTAGACATAGTACAAGAGATGGTCAGAGACTGCTGACATACTACAGGAGATGGTCAGAGACTGGAGACATACAACAGGAGATGGTCAAGGACTGCAGACAAAATACAGGAGATGGTCAGAGACTGCAGACATACTACAGGAGATGGTCAGAGACTGCAGACATAATACAGGAGATGGTCAGAGACTCCAGACATACTACAGGAGATGGTCAGAGACTGCAGACATAGTACAGGAGATGGTCAGAGACTGCAGACAAAATACAGGAGATGGTCAGAGACTCCAGACATACTACAGGAGATGGTCAGAGACTGCAGACATACTACAGGAGATGGTCAGAGACTGCAGACATACTACAGGAGATGGTCATAGTCTGTAGACATAATACAGGAGATGGTCAGAGACTGCAGACATAACA
>NC_053501.1:114869974-114881808 GCF_905171775.1 Rana temporaria
TTCAGTTCGGGGGGGGGGGGGAGCTCACTTTACTGTTTAGGGAGTTTTTAAAAAAAAAAATCCATTGAAACTGCATGTAAATTTCTTCTGTGGGGATGGGGCAAAAATCGAACGTTCTCAGGCTCTATTCTTTGTAGATTGAATGTTATTCATTGAAAAATAAAAAAACAGTGTGAATGAGGAAAAATACCACATTGTGGCCACTAGATGGCGCTGAGGAGAAATACCACATTGTGGGCACTAGATGGCGCTGAGGAGAAATACCACATTGTGGGCACTAGATGGAGCTGAAGAGCACACCTTTTTACCTATGGCACTCAGCTCCATCTAGTGGCCACAATGCGGTATTTTTCCTCATTCCTTTCACAGGAAGTGAAGGAAAATCTCCCCAATGGGACACAAATGAAAAAAAAACAAAAAAAACAGTTGTGCCTTCAGCTCTACTTCATTATACTGGGTGGAGCCAAAGAAAAATACCACATTGTGGCCACTAGGTGGAGCGGAGGAAAAATACCACATTGTGGCCACTAGGTGGAGCAGAGGAAAAATACCACATTGTGGCCACTAGGTGGAGCGGAGGAAAAATACCACATTGTGGCCACTAGGTGGAACGGAGGAAAAATACCACATTGTGGCCACTAGGTGGAGCGGAGAAATAATACCACATTGTGGCCACTAGGTGGAGCGGAGGAAAAATACCACATTGTGGCCACTAGGTGGAGCCAAAGAAAAATACCACATTGTGGCCACTAGGTGGAGCGGAGGAAAAATACCACATTGTGGCCACTAGGTGGAGCGGAGGAAAAATACCACATTGTGGCCACTAGGTGGAGCGGAGAAATAATACCACATTGTGGCCACTAGGTGGAGCGGAGGAAAAATACCGCAGTGTGGCCACTAGGTGGAGCCGAGGAAAAATACCACATTGTGGCCACTAGGTGGAGCCGAGGAGCACACTTATTTACCTATGGCACTCAGCTCCATCTAGTGGCCACATAGTGGTATTTTTCCTCATTCCTTTCACAGGAAGTGAAGGAAAATCTCCCCAATGGGACACAAATGGGACAAAGAAGAAACAAAAAACACCCCAGGGGGGTTCTAACCCCCCCCCCCCCCCAAAAAAAACCAGTTGTGCCTTCAGCTCTACTTTATTATACTGCAACATTCCATGTGATGGCTGCATTCGTTTTCCTTTATTATGGGGAGGAACACTTTTTTCAGCAAGTACAGAATATACCTGTTGATCCTGCCACAAGGTCTGGTGCCCTCCTAGGGACTCATCTAACACCTGAAACCAGGTGAATGAGGCGGCACCGCGGGGGAAGGTGATGACAGGTCACCTCCCAGCCCCCCTCTGAAGAGTGATCCACACCCCCCAGATCGCTTTTCAGAGGGGCAGCGAGGTCTGTCACTGGCAGAAAACACAGGAGAAAAGGAATGGAGGCGCCACCTGTGCCAGGAACCTGAGATCAGAGAAAGGTGTTAGGAGGGGAGTGGTGGGCGACCTACCCGGGGCATCTGGTGCACATTGAAGAGCTGGGGCAGCTTGACGGTCAGCATGGCGGCGGGGAGACTCCTTCACACCCCCGATCCCGTCACCGATCCTCCACCGATCATCCGCTCTGCAGAAGAGGAACACAAGAGGAAGTCAGAGCTTCAGAGGGACTCGGCGGGGAAGACTCAGGAAACAGAGAGACAATGTCACCTCCCCCCCCCCCCCCCCCCCCCCCCCCCCCCCCCCCCTCCATATCAATTCCAGATGGTGGGTGCCCTCTGATCCCCCCGGGAGCGCTACGCTCTACACCACCACCACCCCGATTCCCCCATCACTCCGCATACAGGAGATATAAAGGATTTGTATTTCTGTCCATCCAGTCCTGAGATTTACACAGCTCCGCCGCACAGCACAGCCCCCTGCCTGGCAAGTCAGGAAACCCCGATCTTTCCTCCCATTGCAGGAACGTAAAGCCGGCCGTCCCCCCGGCCCATTCCTCCGTCCCCCCGGCCCATTCCTCCGTCCCCCCGACCCATTCCTCCGTCCCCCCGACCCATTCCTCCTCCGTCCCCCAGACCCATTCCTCCTCCGTCCCCCCGACCCATTCCTCCTCCGTCCCCCCGACCCATTCCTCTGTCCCCCCGACCCATTCCTCCTCCGTCCCCCCGACCCATTCCTCCGTCCCCCCGACCCATTCCTCCTCCGTCCCCCCGACCCATTCCTCCTCCGTCCCCCCGACCCATTCCTCCGTCCCCCCGACCCATTCCTCCTCCGTCCCCCAGACCCATTCCTCCTCCGTCCCCCCGACCCATTCCTCTGTCCCCCCGACCCATTCCTCCTCCGTCCCCCCGACCCATTCCTCCTCCGTCCCCCCGACCCATTCCTCCTCCGTCCCCCCGACCCATTCCTCTGTCCCCCCGACCCATTCCTCCTCCGTCCCCCCGACCCATTCCTCCGTCCCCCCGACCCATTCCTCCTCCGTCCCCCAGACCCATTCCTCCTCCGTCCCCCCGACCCATTCCTCTGTCCCCCCGACCCATTCCTCCTCCGTCCCCCCGACCCATTCCTCTGTCCCCCCGACCCATTCCTCCTCCGTCCCCCCGACCCATTCCTCCTCCGTCCCCCCGACCCATTCCTCCGTCCCCCCGACCCATTCCTCCTCCGTCCCCCAGACCCATTCCTCCTCCGTCCCCCCGACCCATTCCTCCTCCGTCCCCCCGACCCATTCCTCTGTCCCCCCGACCCATTCCTCCTCCGTCCCCCCGACCCATTCCTCCGTCCCCCCGACCCATTCCTCCTCCGTCCCCCAGACCCATTCCTCCTCCGTCCCCCCGACCCATTCCTCCGTCCCCCCGACCCATTCCTCCGCCCCCCGACCCATTCCTCCGTCCCCCCGACCCATTCCTCCTCCGTCCCCCCCGACCCATTCCTCCGTCCCCCCGGCCCATTCCTCCGTCCCCCCGACCCATTCCTCCGTCCCCCCCGACCCATTCCTCCGTCCCCCCGGCCCATTCCTCCGTCCCCCCGACCCATTCCTCCGTCCACGCTGGCCTTGTCTCCGGCTCTGCCGATTGGATATCGAGGACCCCCTATTATTTGCCCCCCCCTGGTATTCCCCCCCTCAATTTCATCCCCCTGTTATTCCCCCCCCCCTCAATTTCATCCCCCTGTTATTCCCCCCCCTCAATTTCATCCCCCTGTTATTTGCCCCCCCTTAATTTCATCCCCCTGTTATTTGCCCCCCCCCCTCAATTTCATCCCCCTGTTATTTGCCCCCCCCCTCAATTTCATCACCCTGTTATTTGCCCCCCCTTAATTTCATCCCCCTGTTATTTGGACCCCCCCCTTTAATTTCACCCCCCTGTTATTTGGACCCCCCTTAATTTCATCCCCGTTATTTGCCCCCCCTCAATTTCATCCCCCCTGTTATTTGGACCCCCCTTAATTTCATCCCCGTTATTTGCCCCCCCCTCAATTTCATCCCCCCTGTTATTTGGACCCCCCTTAATTTCATCCCCGTTATTTGCCCCCCCCTCAATTTCATCCCCCCTGTTATTTGGACCCCCCTTAATTTCATCCCCGTTATTTGCCCCCCCCTCAATTTCATCCCCCCTGTTATTTGGACCCCCCCCCTCAATTTCATCCCCCTGTTATTTATAAGCTCGGCTTTCCTTTCAGTCATTTTCCTGCCCCACGTTCAGCATTTCTGTGTCTCTCGCCTCACCAGACAAAAACGAATGTCACCGGCTATTCTCTCTCCGGGTCAAATGTTTTTCATCGATATAAAAAAAAAAAAATAGAGCGAATCAGGAAAATACCACACGTTGGTGTCCCCATGGATATGTTTGTATGTCTGATCAGGGAGATGGAGAGTCTACAGACAGCCACTAGAGGGCGTATCTACAGATATGGAACATGATAACAGAAATATGGAACAGCAAACAGGCAAAGTTGGAATTTTGCAGTGAATAACGGGGGGGGGGGGGATCGTCTCTCTGTGTGCCGGGAGCTGATCTCTGATCCTTACAGAGAAAGAGGCCATGAGAAGGATCCCGGCAGTGCCTGGTATGCGGCGCACAAAGGAGCCTCAGTTCTCCCCCCCCCCCCGATATCACAGAGGACCAATCCCCAGGGAGATCACAGCGGGTGATAAACCCCCCCCCCCCCCCGATATCACAGAGGACCAATCCCCAGGGAGATTACAGCGGGTGATAAAAGTCCTCCTGGACTGAAATGACCTCCTCCGATGTCACCGCACACTGCGAGCTTCTCACCATGTGCAAGTCAGATAGAGCCCCGCCCCCATTCATGGCTGGAGGACGCCCAACATCATCTGGCCCTTTCCTCCCCAGCCTGACTGGCCCCGCCCCCGCCCCCTTTCATTGGTTGGGTTTCCGTTCAATCATGAAGGCTCAGAATCACATGTGGGCGTTACCTATGCAAATTCAGCCTGGCCTAGGAACGCCCACTCCTCCAGAGTGACACCCACCCATCAAGGCTTTTTGATATTCGTGAAACCCCTCCCACTGTCCCACAAGTGGGTGTTACCTATGCAAATACAAACTGCCTAGGACCGCCCACTCCTCAAGACTGATACACAAATATCAAAAAGCCTTGATGGGTGGGTAACTCCTCCCACAAGTGGGTGTTAACTATGCAAATACAAACTGCCTAGGACCGCCCACTCCTCAAGACTGATACACAAATATCAAAAAGCCTTGATGGGTGGGTAACTCCTCCCACAAGTGGGTGTTAACTATGCAAATACAAACTGCCTAGGAACGCCCACTCCTCTAGACTGACACCCACCAAGGCTTTTTGATATTTGTGTAACTCCTCCCACTGCTTCCAATCACAAAGACTTAGTATAGCATGTGGGTGTTACCTATGCAAATACAGCCTGCCCAGTAACACCCACTCCTCCAGAGTGACACCCACCCATCAAGGCTTTTTGATTGCTGTGTAACTCCTCCCACTATCCCACAAGTGGGTGTTACCTATGCAAATATAAACTGCCTAGGAACGCCCACTCCTCCAGACTGATACACAAATATCAAAAAGCCTTGATGGGTGGGTAACTCCTCCCACTGTTTCACTTATTTGCATAGGTAACACCCCCATCAAGGCTTTTTGATATTTGTGTATCACTCTGGAGGAGTGGGCGTTCCTAGGCAGTTTGTATTTGCATAGGTAACACCCACTTGTGATGCTAAGTGGGACAGTGGGAGGGGTTACACAAATATCAAAAAGCCTTGATGGGTGGGTAACTCCTCCCACTGTTCCACTTAGCATCACATGTGGGTGTTACCTATGCAAATACAAACTGCCTAGGAACGCCCACTCCTCCAGACTGATACCCACCCATCAAGGCTTTTTGATATTCGTGTAACCCCTCCCACTGTCCCACAAGTGGGTGTTATCTATGCAAATATAAACTGCCTAGGAACGCCCACTCCTCAAGACTGATACCAACCCATCAAGGCTTTTTGATATTCGTGTAACCCCTCCCACTGTCCCACTTAGCATCACAAGTGGGTGTTACCTATGCAAATACAACCCGACTAGGAAACGCCCACTCCTTCAGACTGACACCGCCCATCAAGGATTTTTGATATTTGTGTAACTCCTCCGACAGCTTCCAATCACAAAGACTTAGTATAGCATGTGGGTGTTACCTATGCAAATACAAACTGCCTAGGAACGCCCACTCCTCCAGACTGATACACAAATATCAAAAAGCCTTGATGGGTGGGTAACTCCTCCCACTGTTTCACTTATTTGCATCGGTAACACCCACATGTGATGCTAAGTGGAACAGTGGGAGGAGTTACACAAATATCAAAAAGCCTTGATGGGTGGGTATCAGTCTTGAGGAGTGGGCGTTCCTAGGCAGTTTGTATTTGCATAGGTAACACCCACTTGTGGGACAGTGGGAGGGGTTACACGAATATCAAAAATCCTTGATGGGCGGTGTCACTCTGGAGGAGTGGGCGTTCCTAGGCAGCTTGTATTTGCATAGGTAACACCCACATGTGATACTAAGTGGGACAGTGGGAGGGGTTACACGAATATCAAAAAGCCTTGATGGGTGGGTAACTCCTCCCACTGTTCCACTTAGCATCACATGTGGGTGTTACCTATGCAAATACAAACTGCTTAGGAACGCCCACTCCTCAAGACTGATACCCACCCATCAAGGCTTTTTGATATTCGTGTAACTCCTCCCACTGCTTCCAATCACAAAGACTTAGTATAGCATGTGGGTGTTTTTCTGTTGAAAAGCCTGTGGCGTGCAAAACACAACCCAAAAACTCCACCCGGCGCAGGGAAAAATGTGCACACACATAAAGAGTGAAACACAAAAAACTGCGACGGGTGCATACGTCAGTGGTCCTCCGAAAAGGTCCCGTCTCTGATCCCCCGGGGCGTTAGGCTCCTGACAGGGAAAAGAGTTACTGTGGTCTATACAGCCGAAGCCATATGGACCCATCTTGGTCCAAGCAGCCGAAGCCACAAGGACCCAACATCCTCGGAGGGACTGCCGAAACAGAACCCTCCTCGGTGAGGCTCCCCCGAAGGGAGACCCCATGAGAGCCGGTGAACCTAACCAGAAGG
This sequence comes from Rana temporaria, assembly GCF_905171775.1. Classification (NCBI taxonomy): domain Eukaryota; kingdom Metazoa; phylum Chordata; class Amphibia; order Anura; family Ranidae; genus Rana; species Rana temporaria. The sequence goes on from NC_053501.1 coordinate 114,876,585, forward strand.
CCGAGTCTACCAACTCCCAAGACTTTCAGAGACCGGCCCGAGGACCAGCACCCTACTCGCCACACATAAAGTGCAAGCACCAACAAAAAGAGTGACAAACAAAACAACACACGGGGTAAAATAATAAAAGAAAGTGGGGAAGATGGGAGATGGGAGAGTGAGGAAAGTGACCAACGTGCAATACAATGTTTGAATATTTTATTATGTTTTTTTCATAAAGCGTAAACAAAGGTCATAAGAAGGACGCCATTCGTACGATTTCACGCGCGACTCGCTTTGACATCCGTGTCTGAAGTCGCGGTGATCGGCACAACTTCAAAGCGAACCCGGTGTGAACCGGGGGGGGGGGGGTAAATGTAACCGCCAAACCTCAGAGTGGGCGGAGCTCTTCAAAGTCAGATGTTTGTCAAAGAGACCTCATTCTCAACGTTCCTCCCGAATGAAGTCTCTCTACAGATCGTTTAGAATTACTTGGAGACACGAGGGGCGTCACATGACCGGGGGGGGGGGCAGAACAGAGAATATTTTGTACTCGTGAAGCTGAATATTTTCTGTAGCTCCGCCCACTCCCACCAGAACGTCTCCCTTTCAGGCCGCTGTAGATGGACACCGAAGGGGGTCAGGGGGCTGCAGATCCTCCACGGAGCCCCTAGGACCTCTGGAGGAATGTTGTACATGTTATTGTGGCGACTTTTTGGTTTACATCAATATTTTGGTTATTGCACCGGGCAGAAAAAAAAAAGGAACCCTTGCTGGGCCTCCCCCGTCCCTCCCCCCCTTTCCGTATCTGGGAACCAAATCATTAAAATCAGTTCTGGCCTGGCTTCTATGGCCGAGACATGACAGCATTCCAAAAAGAATACCAGACCCTTATCATTGATTAGGGTCTGGCATGGTTCAAAAGGGGCTCCTTACCAAAATCCATTCCAAACCCTCGTATGAACATGCAGCCTGGTTGGCCAAGAACGAGGACCTCCCCTCCTGAACCATGTGAGGCCACATGCCCACCGAATAGGGAGGGTACCTTGCCCCCCCCCCAGCAAGCAAAGAACATTGCCCCCACCTTAATGAAGTCAAGGGCCTCTTCACCACAACCCTGGCCTTGTTGGTTGTGGGGGGTCTGCAGGGATGGGGGATCTAAGAATCCCTGGCTAAAAGATGAGTTGGCCAAGAAGGGATGACTCGCTTGTTAGGAAGCCACCAGCTGCTGGTGACCTAACAACCTACCCGAGGTTCAGCTTGGCAGAAGGGTGAACCCCCCCTTTTGCGAACCCCCAAACAAGCAAAATTCAGACCGAATTCTAGCTTGGTCTAAACCGGAAGACTCATCCCTGTTCGTCCCTGCATATTTAGAGGCGGAGTCTGGATGGGACCAACCTGTAAAGTAGATGTGATAGGCAGTCCCGCATATTTAAAGGTGGAGTCTGAACAGGATCAGCCTGTAAAGTGGATGTGATAGGCAGTACCACATTTTTAGAGGCGGAGTCTGAATGGGACCAACCTGTAAAGTAGATGTGATAGGCAGTCCTGCATATTTAGAGGTGGAGTCTGAACAGGATCAGCCTGTAAAGTGGATGTGATAGGCAGTCCCGCATATTTAAAGGTGGAGTCTGAACAGGATCAGCCTGTAAAGTGGATGTGATAGGCAGTCCCAGCATATTTAGAGGCGGGGCCTGGAGAGGACCGACCTGTAAAGTGGGTGTGATAGGCAGTCCCGCATATTTAAAGGTGGAGTCTGAACAGGATCAGCCTGTAAAGTGGATGTGATAGGCAGTACCGCATATTTAAAGGTGGAGTCTGAACAGGATCAGCCTGTAAAGTAAATGTGATAGGCAGTCCCAACATATTTAGAGGCGGGGTCTGGACAGGACCAACCTGTAAAGTGGGTGTGATAGGTAGTCCCGCATATTTAGAGGTGGAGTCTGAACAGGATCAGCCTGTAAAGTGGATGTGATAGGCAGTCCCAACATATTTAGAGGTGCGGTCTGAATGGGACCAACCTGTAAAGTAGATGTGATAGACAGTCCTGCATATTTAGAGGCGGAGTCTGAACAGGATCAGCCTGTAAAGTGGATGTGATAGGCAGTACCGCATATTTAGAGGCGGAGTCTGAATGGGACCAACCTGTAAAGTAGATGTGATAGGCAGTCCCGCATATTTAGAGGCGGGGTCAGGACGGGACCAACCTGTAAAGTGGATGTGATAGGCAGTCCCGCATATTTAGAGGCGGAGTCAGGATGAGACCAACCTGTAAAGTGGATGTAATAGGCAGTGCTGCACATTCCGAAATTATACAGCTTGTCTAAGCTTTCAGAACAAAAGGGGTGGAGGGCTGAAGTTACACTGTACAAAGCTCAGGGAGGATAGCTCTAAAAGCTGATTGGAGGGAAGAGAGGAAGGAGGCAGCAGAGAGAAATGACACCTAGTGCTCTGGACTGAGACAAGTACACACTATAGAGGGATGTGCTTTGTTCATATTTCATGTCTGAGGTTTACAAACACTTTAAATTCAGTCTGGGATCTCTAATCTCTATGGAGCCTTTTCACAGAGACTATTTTTTATGATGATTTAACAGTCTTTCCCCCAACCAAGTCAGATCTGATAAGTTACAGCGGAACTATGGTGCAAAAAAAGCAAAGAAACAAACGAAGGATAAAAAAGAAACGATAAAATGTGGCCAAAAACGAATCTGGTCCTTTTATGAATGGGCAGCGGAGGGATATAACGAGTCCTTTATACAGAACTGACTCTGGGCAGATGTCGGCTTTATATACAACGTGTCACCTATAGAGGGCGGCGTATAGAAACCGCATGGATGTATTGTGGGAGCTCTGAACTCAGCTGGCGCCATTGACCGAAAACACGCCCATCGATCGCGGGCACAACAATAGTCCTCCAACCGCCATTCATTCTATCACACTCACTCACTGATATGGGGGGCAATGTCTATAACATCACACCATACAACACAACATACAATAAAATAAATACATAATAATAATATTTGTAATAACAATAATAGTAATAAAAATAATAAAATAATATGTATATAAAGTTACACCATACAACGCAACATAAAATCAAATAAATAATAAATAAAAAATAATAATAAAATAAAATGAAATAATATGTAAGTACCATGACACCATACAACAGAACATAAAATAAAAGAATGAAATAAATAAAGAATAAATAAATAAATATATAATAATAATAATAATAATAATAATAATAATAATAATAATAATAATAATAAAGTAAAATGAAATAATATGTATATAACATGGCACCATACCACACAACATAAAATAAAATAATAATAATAAATAAATAATAAAATACAATATGGTACCATGGCACCCTACAACACAACATAAAATAAAATAAATAATAAATACAAAATAATAATAAAAAATACATATTATTTAATTTTACTTTATTATTATTATTATTATTTATTTATTATTTATTAATTTCATTATTTTATTTTTTGTTGTGGTGTATGGTGTTATGGTACTTACATATTATTTCATTTTATTTTATTATATAAGTACCATAACACCATACAACACAACAAAAAATAAAAGAATGAAATGAATAAATAATAAATAAATAAATAAATAATAATAATAATAAAGTAAAATGAAATAACATGTATATAACATGGCACCATACCACACAACATAAAATCAAATAATAAATAAATAATAAAATACAATATGGTACCATGGCACCATACAACTCAACATAAAATAAATAATAAATACAAAATAATAATAAAAAAATATATAATAAAATAAAATGAAATAATATGTATATAACATGGCACCATACCACACAACATAACATAAAATAATAATAATAATAATAATAATAATAATAATAATAATAATAATAAAATAAAATATGGTACCATGGCACTATACCACACAACATAAAATAAAATAATAATAATAAATAAATAAAAAAAATACAATATGGTACCATGGCACCCTACAACACAACATAAAATAAAATAAATAATAAATACAAAATAATAATAAAACAATATATAATACAATAAAATGAAATAATATGTAAGTACCATAACACCATACAACACAACAAAAAATAAAAGAATGAAATGAATAAATAATAAATAATAATAAAGTAAAATAAATAATATGTATATAACATGGCACCATACCACACAACATAAAATAAAATAATAATAATAATAATAAATAAATAATAAAATAAAATAAAATATGGTACCATGGCACTATACAACGCAACATAAAATAAAATAATAAAATAAGTAAATAATAAATAAATAAAAAATAATATGTATATACCATGACACCATGCAACACAACATATAATAAAATAAATAAAGAATAAATAAATAATATTATAATAAAATATAAATAATAATAAAATTAAATGAAATAATACGTATATAACATGACACCATATCACACAACATAAAATAAAAGAATAAATAATAATAATAATAATAATAATAATAATAATAATAATAATAATAATAATAATAATAATAATATGATACCAACACAACATAAAATAAAATAATAAAATAAATAAATAGCAAATATATAAATAATAATAAAATAAATTAATATATGTATATCATGACATCATACAATACAACATCAAATAAAATAAATAATAATATTAATAATAATAATAATAATAATAATAATAATAATAATAATAATAATAATAATAATAATAATAATAATAATAATAATAATATTATTATGTATATAACATGACACCATACCACACAACATAAAATAAAATAATAAAATAAATAAATAATAATAATCAAATAAAATAATATATATATACCATGAGACCATGCAACACCATACAAACATTATACAAAAAAAAAAAAAAATAAGAATAATAAATAAATAAATAATAATAATAAAATATAAATAATAAAATAATATGTATATAACATAATAAAATACAACACAACATAAAATATGACACATATTGTAAATAATGTATATGATAAAATATTGTCAGCCACACTGTTATGACCTCCCACCTAATGCTGAGTCCCCTTTTGACGCCAGAACAGTTGTGCCCTTTGGAGGCGAGGACCTCACTGGACCTCTGAAGGTATGTTGTGGTATGTGGCACCAAGCTGTCACCTGTGAGGCGGGGCCTCCGTGGATCAGACTTGTTTTTCCAGCACATCCCACAGATGCTCAG
>NC_053501.1:114882008-114892797 GCF_905171775.1 Rana temporaria
AACAAATTTTCTTTTCAAAATCAGAAAGTTAGTCGTTTTTTTTTGTGATCCGATGACGCCACCATTGATTTTCGAAATTCGGCCGACCAAACCTTCATGTTGCCGGTGATCTGACGATCTGGTTCCGGCTATCGAGATGGTTCCTGTAAGGACTGCGCAGGTGCAATACTTGCCGACGGAGATCTCCGAACCTCGGCCGACATCCGGGGCGACGTAGAATTTGAGGAAAGTGGCCAGTCGGCCTCACGTCCTCGCTGGGCCTCCTAGCTCTTTATTTTAACATCCTCCAATCCGCGGGGATGTTCAGGAATGAGCCTGGATGCCGGCCGAGGTCCGGAGATTTCCGATGGCAAGGATTCCCCATCTCGATAGTGGAACCCTAATGACAAGTCACCGGGAATATTATTTGCTTGCACACGCGCATTTTTTTTTCTATAACATTTCTCGCACGATTTTCCCATCATTGATCAGAAAATCGTTAAGTCTTTCAAAAAAATTTCCAACATGTCGGATTTCTCAAATTTGTTTGCCGCATGGAAATCGGCTGTTGCTGCAGCCCGCTAACGGTGCGAAATTCGTAAATACGATTTTCGAAAGAAAATTCTTTCGAAATTCGAACCCGTGTATGGCCTCTTTTAATCATCAACCACGCGAGTTACTAAATGTGTTACCTTCATTAAATGTAACCATGTTGCTACACTTCGAGGCGCCTCTCTTCTCTTTTATACTCTGGAGCTCCTGCTGGATTTTTCTTCCAAACGGTTACGTTACTATAATCTTTTTATATGGACTATAAACTGAAGGACTTATGAAGAAATGGTTGTGGAACGAATCATTTGAGTTTCCATTAGTTCTTATGGGAAACGTCGCCTTGCTATACAAGTGCTTTGGATTACAAGCATGCTTCTGAAAACGAATTCTGCACGCAATTTAAGGTTTTACTGTGTATTAAAATTTATGGTGCCGTGTCCCTCAACGTTCCTCATCAGGAAAAAAAAAAAGAAAAGAAAAAGAAAAAGAATAAAAAAAAAAAAGAAAAAGAAAAAAAAAAAAAGAAGAAAAAATGAAAAAAAAAAAAAAATAAAAAAAGAAAAAAAAAAAATAAAAGGAAAGAAGAAAAAAAGGAGAAAGGAGGGAACGAAAAATTCCTCCACCTTTTCCTCCTCCCCTTGCAGCCGCTCCTTCAGAATGACAGGTACACATTAAAGAAATATATATATATATATGTACACACATAAAAAAGTCACAAAGCGATGCAACCACTAAAAGGCCGGTCCCCAAAGGAAATGCACAGCGACAGACTGTGAGCCGTAACATGGAAAACAAAAAACGCCACAACAACATCCTCCCAACGCAAGGAAAACGCAGAATTAAAGTGAATTTATTCCTGGAAATAAAAAATCTAATCTGCCTCTGACGTCGGGCTCAAGCAGACTCTATTCAGAAGGACACTTGGGAAAAATAGATTGTTTTTTTTTCTTTTATTAATAAAAAGACAGAAAATGGTTGGAGAGGATAACTGTTACCTGACTACGATACAAACGGTGAAGGAAATTTGCGTTTTTTTTTTTTTTAAATAAAACATTGAGAAGAAAAAAAATAAATAAATAAGACAGGGAGAGTGGAGGTAGAAAGCGAGCAAGGTTGGGGGGGCGGGGGGAAGGGGAGTAAAGATGGCCGTACGCTGATCGAAATTCACCCGATTCAGCAGGAACCAGGCGAATGTCGATCAGGTGTGTGGCCGTCCCTGCTTGACAGAAGTTGAATGTTTGATCGGCTTCTGCTGAAAGGGCATCTTGGAAAATGTTTCCCGATTAGTGACACACGGTCGCATTACAAGGTCCCAGCAGGGGGAGGGGGGGGGGGGGTACTTCATCCACCTCAGTTGTTTGGATGGAGGAATCTGCTAATTAATTGTATTTAGTTTAGCATGCGGACTGAAAGAAAGAAAAACAAAAAGCGAACCGTCTGTGGCAAGCATTAGGGAGTGAGAGCAAGGAGGGGAGAAAGAGAGCGTACAAGGGCGGGGGGAGAGTGAGAGCGCAACGGAGCAGGGGGGGGGGAGAGAGTGCAAGGGAGGGGGAGATAGAGGGAGGAGGGAGAGACTGAGAAAGGGGCGGGGGGGAGAGAGAACGCACTAGCATTAGAGGTCTGGAGAGAGCGCGGGTCAGAGGGGAGTAGAGAGCGCGAGGGGAGGGGGGGAGAGAGAGCACAAGGGTCCGAGGGGAGAGGGGGGAGAGAGAGCACAAGGGTCCGAGGGGAGGGGGGGGGGAGAGAGCACAAGGGTCCGAGGGGAGAGAGAGAGCACAAGGGTCCGAGGGGAGAGAGAGAGCACAAGGGTCCGAGGGGAGAGAGAGCACAAGGGTCCGAGGGGAGAGAGAGCACAAGGGTCCGAGGGGAGAGAGAGCACAAGGGTCCGAGGGGAGAGAGAGCACAAGGGTCCGAGGGGAGAGAGAGCACAAGGGTCCGAGGGGAGAGAGAGCACAAGGGTCCAAGGGGAGAGAGAGCACAAGGGTCCAAGGGGAGAGGGGGGGAGAGAGAGCACAAGGGTCCGAGGGGAGGGGGAGAGCACAAGGGTTCGAAGGGAGGGGGAGAGAACGCACAAGGGTCCGAGGGGGGAGAGAGAGAGAGAATGCGCTAGCGTTAAGAGGTCTGTAGAGAGCGCGGGTCAGAGGGGAGTAGAGAGCGCGAGGGGGGGAGAGAGAGAGCACAAGGGTCCGAGGGGAGGGGGAAGAGAGCACAATGGGCTGAGGGGGGGGGGGAGAGAGCGTACAAGGGTCCGAGGGGAGGGGGAAGCACAATGGGCTGAGGGGGGGAGAGAGAGAGCGCACAAGGGTGCGAGGGGGGAGGGAGAGAACGCGTTAGCGTTAGGAGGTCTGTAGAGAGCGCGGGTCAGAGGGGAGTAGAGAGCACGAGGGGGGGGGGGGGGAGAGAGAGCACACAAGGGTCCGAGGGGAGGGGGAAGAGAGCACAAGGGTCCGAGGGGAGGGGGAAGAGAGCACAAGGGTCCGAGGGGAGGGGGAAGAGAGCACAAGGGTCCGAGGGGAGGGGGAAGAGAGCACAAGGGTCCGAGGGGAGGGGGAAGAGAGCACAAGGGTCCGAGGGGAGAGGGAAGAGAGCACAAGGGTCCGAGGGGAGAGGGAAGAGAGCACAAGGGTCCGAGGGGAGGGGGAGCGGTTGTAACATGCAATGAGCTTTGCTGCACCCATAACTGATATTTCAGTGGTGGAGATTGGGGAGTTGAAGATAAATACACAGAAAAGAGAAGAAGAGAAAAGATTTACTGGCCCATCTAGTGCAGAGAATTACACAGCTCTGCCACACAGTACAGCCAGGTGAATAATAACACTTTCTAAGACATAGCTCCTCCCCCCGGGAAGCTGATAGGGCAGTGAAGGAGGAGCAGCAGACTGGTGAGGTCATCCCTGGGCTCACTCATGCTGTCTCAGTCCTCCAGATTTCACCTAGAGCTGAAAATATCACTTTAGGCTGGTCTGATCCTTTGCAGGACAACTCCTGGCGACTCTCCTCCTCCTCCTCCTCCCGCCCCTGAGGAGCTAGACAACACTTTTCAGAGCTTACACCTCCTGCATCCTCTTTGGGCCGCTAGTGAGCATCACCGCTCCGGCAACGCCTGACCCTCCCCCCCCCCCCGGCAACGCTTGACCCTCCCCCCCCGGCAACGTCTGACCCCCCCCCTACTCAAAGCTCAATACTGCCCACCCCTATCCAATCATGCTGCAGAGGCGACATACCACTGCAAGACCAATTTCAACATACAGCTGGTTTGCATTAATGCATTAAAAAGACATTAGGAGAAAAAATAAAAATAAAGAAATGACCCAACGTTCAAGAGACGTGTAAATGAGCTAAAAGGGTGTCTTTATAAGTCTGCCCAGCGTCGTTCTACATGTAACATGGGAAGGTCGCTGACCAATTGCGAAAGCGGGAATTCAAACCGTCGCCAAAACCACTTTGCACTACGAAAAAATAAATAAAAAAAAAGCCAATAGTTTTGTGACAATAACACTGTGTAGCCCTTTAAATTTTTCGCTCTGTGGTCATTGGACAAAGACCCCATCATCTTACCCATGAAGGTCCACCACCTGACCCAGACCTACAGACCCCGCCTCCATCGCAAAATACCAGTCATTGGCCCTTAGGTGGAGGAGTGGGTGGGATATTACCCTTCTGGTATGCCACAGCATTTGGGCCTGGCGATTGGCTACTAGGCTGCATCGTGGGAGTGGCCACATATGCCTGACTACCTGGAAGCAGGGGGTGTTGCAATGGAGCAAGGAGCACTAAAGCAAGCGGGTATGACTGGATGGAGGGAGGTGGGCTAAAACCGGGGGGGGGGGGGGATCTTAAACTGGCGGCCCCTCCAGCTGTTGCAAAACAAGCCATGAGGCATTGCAAGGCTGACAGATACCAGCATGACTTCCTCAGGCAGAGGCATGATGGGTCTTATAGTTCCGCAACAGCTGGAGGCCCGGAGGTTGTCCACCACTGGCCTAGACAAACCTCCCCCCTGGCCATAAGGCAGGAGTCTCAAACTGGTGACCCCCTCCAGCTGTTGCGAAACTACAAATCCCATGAGGCATTGCAAGGCTGACAGATACCAGCACGACTTTCTCAGGCAGAGGCATGATGGGACTTGTAGTTCTGCAACAGCTGGAGGGCTGCAGGTTGCCCATCCTTGGCCTAAACAAACCTCCCCCTTGCCATAAGGCAGAAGTCTCAAACTGCCAGCACCTCCAGCCGTTTGTCAGCCTTGCAATGCCTCATGGAATTTGTAGTTTCGCAAACAGCTGGAGGGGCCGCCAGTTTGAAACTCCTGCCTTATGGCAAGGGAGAGGTTTGTCTAGGCCAGGGGGTGGGCAACCTGCGGCCTTCCAGCTGTTGCAGGAACTACAAGTCCCATCATGCCTCTGCCCGAGGAAGTCATGCTGGTATCTGTCAGCCTTGCAATGCCTCATGGGATTTGTAGTTTCGCAGATACCAGCATGACTTCCTCAGGTGGAGGCATAATGGGACTTGTGAGGGCCGCCAGTTTGAGACCCCCCTTTTCTGTTGGCCCATTAAGGCTTGAAAATGCCGGAGGCGTTCCCTGATCATGTGATCTTCCAAATCTAGGAGTTGTCATCGCCAGGGGCGTGCACGTGAGCGCGCGTGCCCGGTACAAAACCAATTACACTGGCTGTAGACATAATGCCGGAGGCGTTTCCTGATCATGTGATCTTCCAACTGTAGGAGTGGTCATTGCCAGGGGCGTGCACGTGAGCGCGCGTGCCCGGTACAAAACCATTACACTGGCTGTAGACATAATGCCGGAGGCGTTTCCTGATCATGTGATCTTCCAACTGTAGGCGTTGTCATTGCCAGGGGCGTGCACGTGAGCGCGCGTGCCCGGTACAAAGCCATTACACTGGCTGTAGACATAATGCTGGAGGCGTTTCCTGATCATGTGATCTTCCAACTCTAGGAGTTGTCATTGCCAGGGGGCGTGCACGTGAGCGCGCGTGCCCGGTACAAAACCATTACACTGTCTGTAGACATAATCCCGGAGGCGTTTCCTGATCATGTGATCTTCCAACTCTAGGAGTTGTCATCGCCAGGGGCGTGCACGTGAGCGCGCGTGCACCGGTACAAAACCAATTACACTGGCTGTAGACATATATGGGAGGCAGCACAGCATAAGGCCCCACCTACAATATGCATACAGCTGGTGGGAGGGCTAAATAAGACCCTATTACTTGGCCCCTAATGGGCAAGTTGGCAGGGCCTCCAAGTAGCAACGGCGCCCCCTAGTGTTTTAGTAAAAAAACTTTTCTTTTTAGCTTCCGTCTGCACAAAAAAAGGTTTGATTTTGTTGTCTGCAGCCCTAAAAATCCTCCAGTCTATAGCTACGGCTCGGGTACAAAAACATCAAAGAGAGAAGAAGAGGTACAAGAAAGGCAATATCAGGAATTGGAGTTTCGAATGTCTCAACTAGTATATTACAAGAACAAAAAAACAAAAAAAAGTCACACATTGTAAGTGCTTAGAAAGAAAGCAACAAAAAAAATAAAATAAAAGAAGAAAAGAAGGAAGAGGGGCCTGAAACATGTACAAACGCAGCACAAAAAGTGGCATCTGCTGTACAATGGGGAGGAGGAGGAGTTGTGCTGCACCCCCTAGTGGTGAAACTGGATTCCGTCTCCAGGGAGGATGCAGGCCCGGGCTATAGGAGGACGCAGTCCGATTCCTGCTTCCGTCCCTGCCGCCGGTCCGAGGGAGGACGCCCGGGAGTCTGAGGCCTCGCCTGAGGATACAAAAAAGAAAAAAAATTCCATGAAAGTAAAATGTAAATCCAAATCACTAAAAATCACATAGAAGTCTAAGGGGCACCTCAAATGCAGGTCAGCAAAATCACATTGTCTTTAAAACTTCAAAAACACCCAGCCTTGGATTGCCTGTCAAGACTGTAATATGAAGAAGAAGAAAAAAAAAAAAGATAAAAAAAAAAAAAACACACCCTGGTATCCCTTTAAACGTGCATGCACTGTACATCTGCTGCAGCTGTGCAATCTGCTGATCAGTTGCTTGATTAGGGTTTTGGTGGCAAGCTCCTGTAAATGTCACAGATCTTCTTTCATGAGCTTTTGCATTATTATGAAAGAACACGTCTCTGACATCCCTTTAGAGATGCATGATCCTCCCTGTAGGCCACTACATGCTGCAGAATTTAGCTGTACGATCTGCTTTTTCAGTTGCTTGATAGGTTTTGGTGGGAGGGGTTGGCAAGCTCCTGAAAATATCACAGCACCCCGTCACAGATCTTCTTTCATGAGCTTTTGCATTACTATGAAAGAACACGTCTCTGACATCCCTTTAGAGATGCATGATCCTCCCTGCAGGCCACTGCATGCCGCAGAATTTAGCTGTATGATCTGCTTTTCAGTTGCTTGATAGGGTTTGGTGAGAGGGGTTGGCAAGCTCCTGAAAATATCTCAGCACCCCACCACAGACCTTTTAAGAACCCTTGCATTAAAAAACACATCCCGACATCCCTTTAGATGCACATGCTCTGCCCAGTTTGACACTGGGTGCTGCACATTTTAACTGTACCATCTGCTTTTTCAGTTGCTTGATAGAGTGTGGTGGGAGGGGTTGGCATGCTCCTGTAACCATCTCAGCACCCTGCCAAAAGATGATCTCCTGTCAGGATTACAGGAGTTTGCCTATCCATCCCAGGAAACCCAACCAACCAAGTGATCAGCAGATTGCACAGCTGCAGCAGATGTACAGTGCATGCACGTTTAAAGGGATACCAGGGTGTGATTTTTTATTTTTATTTTTTTGCCAACATTACCAACATTCACATCAAAAAAGAATGTCAGGGATGTGTTCTTTCATACAAGGCAAAAGCTCCGGAAAGAAAATCTGTGACAGGGTGCTGTAACGTTTACAGGAGCTTACCAACCCCCATTAAGCAAAAAAATAAAAAGATTGCACAGTGAAAGTCTGCAGCATGCACATCTAAAAGGGATGTCAGGAGTACGTTCGTTCATTTAATGCAAAGGCTCTTTCGTTTAATGCCCAAGCATTAAGTGAAAGAACATACTCCTGACATCCCCTTAGATGTGCATGCTCCACCCTGCATGCTACAGTACAGACAGCTGTGCAATCAAATTTTTTTTATTCACTTGCTTTCCCGCTAAATAAAGCGCTCTCAAACCGCCCCAAAGATGCTCCTTGCAGGACTTTTCTGAATTTTCGGCAAGCGCTCCGCCCCAGTGTGAAAAGTCACAGTTGAATGAATGGAAGGTGGTTTTCAGGCCTATTTCCAGTGCTAAAGCGCCTGAAAAATCACCCCAGTGTGAAAGGGGTCTAAATCTGCTACTGGACTGTCAGCAACTACATAAACAAATCCCAGATGATCCTGCCATGAAGACCCTCATTTGGGCACTTCCTCTACTAGGGTGACAACGCTCTGTCCCCACGTCTCATGCGTTATCTTTTAGCATGGGGCCCTTTTTAAAAACTGGATGTCCACTGTTGTCACAGTCAGAAAACCCATCCTGCGAAACGCCACGCAGCCATCGCTGGAGTACATGTAGACAGGAAAAGGCTGCAAAAGGGGCTGCAGGCGAGGAGCGGCGCTGAGATATAATAATAATAAAATTGATACAAAAAAAAAAAAAAAAAATAGTATTGCGTTTAACCGCTTGCCGACCGCCGCCTGTACATATATGGTCGGCAGAATGGCACGGCTGCGCAAAGCAATGTACCTGTACTTTGCTTTGAATTTGGGTGCGCCCCTGCCGCGTGACCATGCCAGCGGATTCGATGTCCGCCGGTGTCCTGTGATGGAGCGGCAGAACGGGAAGATGTAAACAAGGCATTTCGCTGCTCTGCCTAGTGACAGGACAGCGATCTACTGCTCCCTGTCATCGGAAGCAGTGACCAGTGTCGTGTCACTGGTAGCCACGCCCCCTCACAGTTAGAATCACTCCTTAGGATACACTTAACCCCTTCCTCGCCCCCTAGTGGTTAACCCCTTCCCTGCCAGTGTCATTTACACAGTAATCAGTGGCATTTTTATAGCACTGATCGCTGTATAAATGACAATGGTCCCAAAATAGCGTCAAAAGTGTCCGCCATAATGTCGCAGTCACGACAAAAATAAAATAAAACGCAGATCGCCGCTATTACTAGTAAAAAAAAAAAAAAAAAAATATATATATATATATATATATATATATATATATATATATATATATATATATATAAATAAAAATGCCATAGACCCATCCCCTATTTTGTAGACGCTATAACGTTTGCTCAAACCAATCAATATACCGTATTTATCGGCGTATACCGCATATTTTTTTCCACCCTTAAAATCAGGGGAAAATCATGGGTGCGTGATATACGCCGATCCCCGCTGTCTCTGACATTGTCCGAGCCGAGTGTACTGCGCACTCGGCTAGGACACGCTCAGCTCCGCCCGCAGCCACACGAGAGGAGCCGAGTGCGCAGGAAATCCGGCTCTGCACAGCGCGCCAAATTCAAACACACAACGCTGCAACCCCGGGCAAGGTGCGGATGAACACCTCCAAAGCCGCCGACGGACGCCGGACAAGGCCGCCGATGGACGCTGGACAAGGCCGCCGATGGACGCCGGGAAAGACAGCAGACGGACACCGACAAGGCTGGGCGGACCCCGCGCAAGGCCGCAGACGGACGCTGGACAAGGCCGCCGATGGACGCTGGGCAAGACATCTAAACTTCCCTTCTCAGCTTGGGGTGCGCGCTATACGCCGGCGCGGTATATGCCGATAAATACGGTACATTTATTGCTTTTTTTTTACCAAAAATATGTAGAAGAATACGTATCGGCCTAAACTGAGGGGAAAAAAAATATATATTTTATTTATTTTAGATATTTTTGGGGGATATTTATTATTTCAAAAAGTTAATATTGATTTTTTTTTCTAAATTGTCGCTCTATTTTTGTTTATAGCGCAAAAAAAAACAAAAAAAAAAAAAAACGCAGAGGTGATCAAATACCACCAAAAGAAAGCTCTATTTGTGAAAAAAAAAAAAAAAAGGACGTCAATTTTGTTTGGGAGCCACGTCGCACGACTGCGCATTAGTCGGTTAAAGAGACGCAGTGCCGAATCGCAAAAAAAAAAAAGTGGCCCGGTCTTTGGGCAGCCAAATCCCCCGGAGGTGAAGTGGTTAAAGAAATAGCAGTTATTTATGACACACAAGTCCCTAAGCATTTTCCCAGGTGGAAAGGTCAGCGATCATCTAAAACTTCCTCCTTTCAGACTAATGCGTTGTGACTGTCTGTCATTGACCCCCGCAGCCAATCACCACCCACCTCTCCGGATTAACACTCTCCAGTGTGATCTATAGGGAGAGCCCGGGAGGGTTTACCTACGCGGGTGAGGTAACTGATGTAAATAACGGTGGATTAGCGGCGGGCGGCAGGTGGTGTCACCGATTTGTGGGAAATATTCTCACCTAGGAAATGAGATTACAGCTTCTGACTCAGAACCCAGATTACAGATTTTTTTCTCAGTTTATTTCCGAGTGCCTATGTCATTCCCAACACTTTGCAGATGAGTCACGCCGCATGAATGGGGACGCCTCCGGCCTTCCCTTCAGTGCGGTTGTAACGACTCCTCTTCTGGACTGAAATAGCTTCCTCTGGTTTCACCGCACACTGTGCGCTTCTCACCATGTGCAGCAGGGATGGACTGGCCATCGGGACTATCAGGAGTTTCCCGGTGGGCCGATGGCTCAGTGGGCCGGCTTCTGTGACAGCGCGACCGCTGCCCCCTCCGGGTGAAATGATGTCTAGCTTCCCCACTGGTTATGCCTATAAGTGTACCAGTCGTTCTACTCTAATAAAGTAGAACGGCTAATGAAGGGGGAGGGGGGGGCTTGGGTGGCCAGCGGAATTGGCTGGTCGGGGGGGGGGGGGGGGGGGGGGCGGGTTTGTTCGGTCTCAAATTGGCGGCCCTCCAGCTGTTGCGAAACTACAAGTCCCATCATGCCTCTCTCTGCCTGTGGGAGTCATGCTTGTAATGGTCAGCCTTGCAATGCCTCATGGGACTTGTAGTTTTCAAAAAGCTGGAGGGCTGCCAGTTCGAGACCCCCTGTTCTAGATCAACATTAAACCGCTAGAACATTTGCATAACTCCTCCCACTGCTTGCACCAGGGCTCTTGGAAGGAGTACAGAGGGCAGGGTGTCCAGTAATGTTTTCATGAAGAGCAGTGGTCCTAAAGTACCCC